>NC_043966.1:37491319-37583819 GCF_902148855.1 Sphaeramia orbicularis | reverse complement strand
GATACTTGTTTTTACATTCAGTTGTTAATATTTTTACAAAACAAAAAATCTGCATGATCAGTAAATGAAATATAGGAAAATGCCTGATTTTCATAAAAAGAAATGCAAAACTCATAGGATAATATTATAATAAATGGTGATAAATAACTTAAGAAAGGTTAAATAGAGAGAAAAATTAATTTGGGAAGTGATATAAAAGTAGCTGTGGGTCTTTATGGGTTAAAACATAGAAACAACAGCAGAACACTTCACAAGTGCTTTTTCGGACCTCAACACTATGATTAATACCTCAATGTGAATAAGTTGCATCAGTAGCTTTGTTGCGTGCCTATGAAGTAATTTATTTAGCTACATAAAACACAGTGATGGTATACTGTACATCTCTCCTCTAAACGAGTTCATCTATTTCCTGCTGACTGGTAAATAGCCTCATGTGTATCATCAGTAATATTCATAGCTCTACTTTCTAGATGATCATGAATTATTAACTCATAGAAAAGATGAATAGCTCCAAAACGGTGCTTGATACATCTCTGCTGGAAGCCATGTTTTATACAATACAATACAATACAGCACTTTACAGTTCAATATATTTATTCCTTTTTTGTTGCACTGGAGTTGTTTTGTTGCTAAGGTTTAATTTCAAGAATGAGTCATGATCCACCATGAACTCTGGGATGTAGTTCAAATATGTGTATCATCGCCCGGACTGACTTCTAACTGTGAAGACACATATTCTACACTGATTTCCAGCCAAAACGCCAAGCCAAACTGCACAAAGAAAAGTGATTTGTGCAAATATACCCAATATCTGCTCCAAGAAAATCATGGCAGCAGTGCACAGCCTTTTTTTTTTTTTTTTTAAGCAAAGCAGACCTAATTCATTTCGTCTCCAGATGTAACAATTCTGAAATTCCGAATTTAACAGTGAGCGCGTGCTGCATGTCAGCCCAACCTGATCTAACTAGAAAATGAACTGGTTGGGAAATTCATATTTTGTTCACTTTATTGTGCTAAAAAAAAAAAAAGCGCTATCATTCGACAAGCAATAAAATTTAAAAAATGCAAAATATTAAAAGAACACGCCTGGTGTGGTTTTGCCTTGCAAATTTTAAGGGAAGAGAAAGCTGCAGTAGGGAAGAGAATGCATGATAAATGAAAAACAAACCACGTTATATGGTATTGAATGAGAAAACTGCTTAAAACTACTGTCTGCTATTTTCTAAGTGCAAATACATTTTTACAGACTGTGCTATTGATTTCAAGCTTAGATAATTTGTTTATCTCAACAACTGTGACCCCTTTTCTCCATGATATACATCTCACATACAGTGCACAGCAGGCCAACTCGGCTGAAAAACATGGTTTCGATTTCTACCGACCACACATTCTGACTTGGTGAATGTTTGAATTCCTTATATTCATCTGAAAGCATAGTTAACAAGCCATATGGCATAACCTCGAGGTCACGGTTCTCTATACAATCAGCTGCTATGGATGGAATGTACTCCGGCCCCACATGTCCATCTCATCAGTTCGCAAAAGAAAACCACCAGCTCTTTTTTTCTTGTGGCTTTTTCAGAGCTGCTCCTGTCTTTGTCAAGAGGAATTTTTTACTTTTCTCTTTCTTTTTTGTTCAGAGTTACTGAATGCCGTCTGTGTCCTTAGACGGCAAGAGGCCACAAGAATCACAGATGAGGTGAAGGCCGAGAACAGATTTTAGGAGCAGAAGGAGCCGCAGGGACCACTCAGGACTTTTCGCATCGGAAAAACTCTCAAAAAAAAAGTCCTCTCACGTATACTCTCACAGCTTTTCCAGATGATAAGCGTCACATTGTAACGTGTAGATAGAAGATTAGCCCACTTAGCATCGAGAAATCAATCTGCAATGCTGCTCAGCACCTCCTAGTAGATCTTTTCAGCTACTCCACTGCAGCTCTAATGTTCTTTACTCACTCATTTCTGTGTAATCAACAACTTCATAAAGGAGATGCACAGGAAATACTGTCCAAATCGCTAATCACCAAATCCAATTTCTACAATCAATGGCATTGATTCATCAATTAATTCTGCATCTGAAATGCTGCCACTTAGCTTAGCTTTGGGTGCTGGAGGTTTTAGCGGTCAAATGCATTATTGAAAGAGGCTTTTTACCAAGCAGTGGCTGATGCAGAGAGCTTAGGAGGTTGTCAGTCTTGATGTAAAGCTTTATTTGCAAAGCGAGTTAGTGTGAACAGCCTTTTAGTTGTGCGAGGAGGACAGTGACATGTATTTATCTTGCGAGAGAGGAGGAATATCAAATGTGTTGAATAAGGCTTTGCCTTGTCAAGAATATTGATTAAGTGGTTTTGGGTGGTGTCTCCTGCTCCATGTGAGTGTGCCTGTGTATTCGTGGTCAAATGCCTGCAAGTCAAATGCAGCCTTGTGCATGTTTTTTGTTTGCTCCTCGGCCTTCTGGGGAATCAGCAGAAGGCTGTAGATCAGAGAGAAAGAGTAGGAGTAGATATCATAAAAGGAGACTGCTATAGTCAGGAAGATTTTGCTTTGGATGGGTGGGTGGGGTTGCGGGTGGGGGGTGAGGTATACCTTATTTAACATCTAAAAGATCTAAAAGTCATACATTAAAGAAGGAAAATAGCCTAGAAGAAAAAAAAGTCATCCTTTGAAAAGTTAAAGCTTTGCTACTCCCTCGCTCTAGGCCACCTTCAGAGGGCATGAATAGTGTAGGACCTTATGGATTTCTCCACACTGCTCAGCCATGCAGCGCCAACGTGGGATTTGACCCATACATGTCCACTATAAATAGTCACATGGTTGGTTTTCTGGCCCCTCGCAGCTACTGAAAAGACTGGATCTTCTCTTTGAGTTGAGGTGGGCGATCTGGCCAAAAGGTCCCATTGCACTGGTTTTAATCACTATCATGAATTCTGAGTTTTTAAATGTACCGTTGAACACAGACAGAAAACACAAATATTACATCAAAGATACCACCATAGATAGAATTTTAGTATTAGAATAATAAATTCCTGCCTTATTTTGGATACTTATATTAAAGAGTAACTGGCAGTGAACAAACATAATAATAATATTTTCCTTTAGTCACATATTTGAGAGTGACATCCCATTATGCATTTGTCAAATGGTGACAGTCACTCATTTGTCCAGCAACCTTTTGACAGCGCTCAATGTAAAGGCGTGGAATGACAGAATTGGAGGAATATTTGCAGCTTGACATGTCATATCATGGATCTACAGCTCGCATTAGCATTTAAACTCGAGTTCTGTGATGTGACGTACATGTGAACAATGCAACTTGAATATCAGCCGCAGAACGGGGGATGAAAACCCACTTATCAAAGTAAAGCAGTTGTCAAAGAGCAAGTAGACGTCGACAAAGTATAAAGGCTGACAGACACTTTAGCATGATTATTTTGATAATATATAGTATAATAGCTTAGAAAAGTAAAAGTAATATGTGATTAATATGCAGTTAAAAAGTCATGATTGGTCTTATTAGATACCAAGCAAAATTAATATATAAGAAAGGCTACTTTTATTTGTATGTTTTTAGTAGATTTTATATATTTTGCACAGATTGGATGGCACTTTTAACCCTTTATAGTTCACTCATAGAAATGCTCTGAAATTTAACATTTCAACTGTATGTTATATAGAAAATCAAGGTCTATGAAGTGATAATATTTGGTTCCTTACCCATAAGTTCCAAAAAACAAAAAAAACAAAAAAAACCCAAGAAGTATATATAAAAATGTCACCTGTCCACATCCACATTATCCCTTTGAACATCATTCCTTACATTAGTACCATTACTTCATGGTACCTAACAAAGCAGGTACAGTCACTGTTCATGCAGAGGTGGACCTTACAGACCCTGTAGACCACATTGGACCTGAGATTATTGACTCACTGTCCTCACTGTAACTCTTGCTGTAACTGTCCTGTAATATATGCGGAAATTACCAAAAATAATCACTTGCATGGTAAAGGGTTAAATTTCATTGTACTTGTTACAATGACAATAAAAAATATTCTATTCTATTCTATTCTATTCTATTCTATTCTATTCTATTCTATTCCATTCTATTCTATTCTGTTCTATATTAATACAAGTCTAAATAAACAGATGGATCTGGATAATCAAACTGAAAGTAATTAATAAATCTTGTACTAAATGCTACAGGTCAAAAAAAAAAAAAAATAGGCAGTTCCAGGTACAATTCCCATTTTTTTTTGCAATTATTTTTCCTTAATATCAGTGATTCCTTTTTAGAAGACCAAATCTAGCCATCAGCAGCTACTATAGGAGACAAGTTCTGCTGATGCTGATGCTGTTGGAGATAGGTGGACATGTGACCAAAGTGTTCACATATTATTTATCGAAACACATGGGAAGAAGACGAAGCAGCATTGAAGTATTTTTTTTTCCATTCACCAGAGTCACATATTAACCTATACAGCTGTACTGGTGTGGGATGGATCCATATTATTAAGTTCTGACCTGATGCTTGTAAATACAATATGTTTCCATGCTGCTGTTTTTATTGACATTTTTGATTTGGGTATAAAAATCTAAATTGGATCTAATTTGGAAAAGCCTTGCACAAATGTTTTCACTCTTGGGTGAATTGATGAATCGATAGTAGGTGAATGATATAGTTCATAATTGCGAGTTTGCATGTGTGGAACGTTATGGAAACTGCAATATTTGTTTAATTAATAAGGAAACAGTAATACAGAAACAAAGTAGATGGAAACACCATGTGTACGAAGAGGTGAAAAGGCCACGTTATATGATCTGAACCAGCAGTTCGACTTAAGTATAACAGCTAATTCCAGCCTCAGGTTTTTGGAAAAATATCTCTTGGGTTCATCAGCCCCTCAGGTAACTGTTCAGGTAAAAGATAATTACATGAGATGCTATTTAATTATAATGTAATGGTGGTAGTGATGAATAACCAACTGTTGAACACGAATAAACTCACATTTTCGGAAAATTTGGTTAAACTTTACATTATGTTGGGATTAAAACCTGCTTTATTGTTCCGTAAATTGAGACATTGGGTACGGTTACATGATGTTTTTTAAATCCAATTTATTTTTCCAGAAGAAATTAATTCGGAACTAAAGTATTTTCTCTTCTGTTTACATGGAAATGTTAAACCCGAATAAAGGTTTACATGAGAAACGTTTATTCGGTTCTTGCAGCCCTTCTGTTAGCTTTGCTTAGCATAGTCACTGCATTCCCATGGTCACACGTAGAGTTTTTTAAAGGTGATTTGTTGTCTTTTGTAAGTGATTTTCTGCAATCCGAGTCTCCCTAATTATTTCTTTAGATCTGCGACTTACTGCACTCATACAATCTTGGGACTGTTGTGTTGACGGAAGTTGGAAAATCTTTTTGTTGGAAGGGATGCATGCGCTAAACTAGCTTTGCTTTACCGTTTTAGCTTTGCATTAGTTTTTATTTCCCAAGGTTTTATTACTGCAGTAAGTCACATCGCCATGATTTGAGCCTAAATTTATGATCATATTGACCCCACTGGACTAAAGGACTGATTAGGGAGATTTGAATTTCACAAAATCACTCATAAAATACTCGAAATCACCTATAAAAGCCTGGCTACTTCTGACCATAGGAATGAAGTGATTATGTTAAACTAGGCTAAGCTAAGCTAACGGAAGGGCTGCAAGAACAAGGCAGTGCAAACTGATTTGCCCACTTATCGAACTCATTAGTGCATGACAAATTAATTAATAAAAAACAAGTGGTGAACTATTCCTTCAGGGTTTTAGAGGCTGGTAGATCCCATCAGAATAGCCCACTGGAACGCTTTGGGTTGACTAGACTGCATTGCATATTCTTCCGCCAGCGCAGAATGTGTGCGTCATTGTGATGCAACAAGACAACGAGCATGTGCAGAATGCAGGAATAAAGGGTTTACATGTCCGAGGAATAATTTAGTTCGGAATAAAAAATGGATTAAACCAGTGACTTTATTCGGGTTTAAATTTAATCCGAACTATTCTTTTTCAACTGGAATAAGGTGTTTACATGGACATCTGAAATAGGATCTAACCTTTAATCAGATTAAACCAGGAATAAAAGTTGTCATGTAAACACACAGATTGTTTATCCCTGTGACAATTATCAAGAGTTCTCCCCTCATGTTTACTTTCAAGTGAACACACTCACACCTTTTCCACCACTTTTCCATCATGCTTCCGTAAAATTCACACCTATGGAACCTACAGTATGTGACTTGTTTGGAACATTCAGTCCATGCATTAACCTTGAGCGCCGCTAATGAAGGCTACACATACAGGAGGCTGAAATGTAAAGAGATGGCAACATAAAGCAGAGAAAGGCCTCGGATAGGGTTTACACAACACTGTCTTTACTGGCCTTTTCTCTTTTTCTATGGTGCGTGGGTGCTCAAGTGTGTTGTTTGTCAGTTAGTGTGAATGCTATAAGTGCGTGTGGGCGCAAGGGCACTATCTGTGAGTCTGTCAGTGTCTGATTGTCCGTGTGTGTCTCTTATATGTGTCTTTGTTTCATGTCAGGGATGCTGTATTTATGATGTGGTCAGGTTTGTTTGTCATTTTGTTGGAGTGTGTGTGTGGATTTACACTGCAGAATGTGTTCTGCTGGTAAACTCAGATTTCAGGCTTGGTCAGCTATGAAAGCACAACTACGTGACGAGAGTGCTACCGCCCACAGACAGCTAGCCCTTATCCACTAATTAAAAACCTCTATCACTCCATGTCTCACTTGGCAATCTCTCTATCTTTCAATTCTTCCTGGTTTCACTGTGAAATCTCTCCATCTCTCATTATCTATCCATCACTCTCTTTATCCCGGCTCTCTGTTCATCCCTCTTTTCCTGCTCTCGTCATGTGCAGAGGGCTCCCGGTGGGCGTTGTATTGTTTTGTTGTGTTTTTGGAGGTTTAGGTATAACAGGGTCTTGTGGGTCCTCCAGGGGCTCTCATCTGAGGTGTCCCTGTCTTACGCCTGAGGAGTCATGCTGGTGCTAACGAATGGAACAGATAGCTTTTTAAGCCCTATCCTCCAGTCTCCTCCTCACACACACACACACAAACACACACATATACACACACACACATATCTTTCCGACAGCGCACTGTTTACTCCCATAGGACCTGTAGCCTGGATCTGCATTTGCAGCTACAGACTACGCCTCGATTCCTTTGGATGATTAAGCCATTGTAATAGCAGACAAAATGAAAACCTGCATACAACACCGGGATTGTCATGACTTCACTTCAGAGCATCTGTAACGACAAATTTTATGCTTTGGCATGAATATACTCTCAAGGTTTCTCATCGTCATTCCCGGGGCATGCGGGCCCTGTTTAGCGAGTGAGATTAGCTTGTCACTGTGTAAACAATCTTTGTGGAAATGTGTAAAAGGCCAGAGCTAACAAAGAAAGTAGCTCCCTACTCGCTAGGGGTCTCCAGACTGTTATGAAAATAAGACCCTCTCTGCATGGCGGAAATGTATTTGTAATCCTGGAACTATACTGTATCAATAATCTGAGAAGCTAATATTGTTGGATGGCACTCCGCTCTCCCCATCCTCCTTGTTTATTTACCAATGTGAAACTCAATTTCTCTGCCTCTGCCTGGGCCCAATCCTCTCTGCTTCTCTCGTTTTCCATTTTGCATGCTCTGTCTCTCTGTTCGTTTAGATTTCAGCATATTTATTCGAGATTGGTATGTGTAAATCCATTTGGACCTGTCCTCATGGTCCATGCCTGTATATATGACGATCGCCGCAGTGCTGTTTGTGCTACTGTTTTTTCATCGCCAGACATTTTAGGGACCCCACCCCTCTGGAGAAGAATTGGAATATAAATCCTGTTTAAAAGCAACTGTGTATGTGAGCCTCTATCACTTCTCTAAGCAGATTTGCAAAAACAGCCCACTGGTGAATGGCTGCACTGTTGTTGAGTAAATGGATGGATAGGAGAGGATCAAGTGGGTGAAGGGTCCCATTAGGCATTATTGCAACTGTGTAGCCATGGATTATCACTCCTGTGTGGTTGTATGTGTGCATAAATATGTATGTGTGAAAGAATGAAAAACAGCCAAGTGATAAAAGGCAGAAAGAAATGGGTTAGCGTGGATGAAGGAGGGAGGGGTGGTTAACAGCGTAATGCGATGCATGTGTTTCACTCAGTGTTGTCACTTTGTATTAATTTTCAACTGAGCGGTGAGGAGTTCATTACATGCTGATGAATTATAGATTAGAATTAAATTTGAAATAAAATCACACAATAACATATACATGCATTTTCCCTGCATACGATGTCTCGCAGTTAATCCACTTAGAGGGGAAACAGTGTCACGTGATATGCATCTTCCTTACAGACCTGTTTTCTCTTTCTTTTCTTTTCTTTTTTTTTTTTTTTTACTTTGTTCAAATTTCCAACAGGAGTCTATCAATAAATTAGTATTCCACTCAGTAGCTTCACTAAGGGATCCCTCACTGAACCACAGACCCGTGCTCTCTGCACATACATGAAAAAATCATGATGAGGGAGATGATACACATCATGAAGTAGAAGTTCTGGTATTAAAAATTTGCTCTAGCATAAAGCTAATTACTCCAACATCCTTAGACCTTTCAGGATCGTCCTTGTGTGTCTTCTATAAATAGTAAACCGTAGCATGGCTTTGGTGCCTGCTCAGCCTCAAGGTGGTTGTTCCTCACTTGCAAATCCAGGCTGGTGTTGTGCTCAGGTGGCGCATGCTGGTTTGTCCTACAGATTGCCCATGTGTCTTGTTTGAAGTGAGCTTGGCTCTAGGAAACAACCTCCAGGTTTTGACATCAAAACCAAGAATCAAACCCCCTAATGGGCACCCCACTGTGGGCTAGAATTAGCGGGAGTAACCCCCGCCAGCAGGCTTACTTCTCTAAATGCGCAGGCCTCTGAGGACGAGAAGTGGATGAGGGTAGAAAGCGTGTAAGGTAGGTGAGGAAGAGCAAGCATGAGAGGGAAGAAGAGAAGAGAGGGCAAGATGGTGAAAGCAGAGTGAAAGAGGCGAGAGATTTAACAAAAAGAGAGCCATGCTCGAACAGGAGCCAGATAGTATTTTAGTTTGCAAATGTCAATATGCAAGCAGCAGTAATGCCTTAAGCAGTGAGGATGCTCACCAGACTGAGGGTTTGCGTGCATGTGTGTCTGATGCGTTTGTGCACATATGAGGGTATGTGAGATGGTGCCTTTGCGCCGGATTGCATGCTTTCATTCTTGCGTGTAAGTGTGTGACAGACATGAAACAGGACAGAGAGCCTCTGTAGAGACAGACAGCAGCCAGTGCCTGCAGCAAGCTCGGAGCTCACAGGGTAATGTATACTCGTTCCTCGCCGTACCAGAGAGAAGGTGACACCAGTCAATCCCATTCTGACAGGGCAGCTGAGATAATAGTGAGCTTTGATTCCTTGCAATAACTCCTGCCAATCAAAATGAAAGGCATCTTGATTGCAAGGAACCACTGGTGTACGTGGGTATAGGTGCGTGTGCGAGTTTGTGAGCATAGCATGTATGATATTACTAAGATAATTACACTCATAACGTGGTCATGTATTTTATAGGTATTAATGTGCTTTGTGTAATCTCAAAACAAAGGAGATGAATGGAAGACGAGCTCTTGCAGATCATATGCACTATGATAATGTCTGGTGCAGGCGTGCAGGGAAGATGAATGTGTAAATGACTTGGCCCATTTTTTGACTGTTTGCTGTCAGGGGTGAGCAGTTGGCCTTATCTATGGGTGCACGTCTGTCCATGCAAACTGGGGTGGTGGGGGGGGTTAGCACGAGGCCAGGGGAAGGAGTCTTTCAGGTGGAATAAAAGCATTACTGCAGTGGTAGAAAGGTCAGCTGTAAACTTGTATCAGACTAGTGGTGATCACCCTGCGCTGCAGATCTCTGAGGTATTGAGCAGGCACGCTCTAATGGCTTTGATATATGGACTACAGGACTCCCTGAAGAGGTCAATACCATAGCACTTTGTCTCTATGAGCAATGACCCTCTCAAGCTCCATTTAGAAGCTTTATATCTGCAGGAAATAGGCTGGAAAGGCCTCAGGCAGGGCACGGCAAAAGAGAACTAATGTGAATGAAGTATTTTCTAATCACTTCTTCTGTGCTCTAATCGTTGTCACAATCAATCATTAGTTATGGTGGTATAAGCATATTGCGTTATCAGAAGATTCTGATGTGCTTGAGAGAGGAACAAGTGAATCTGAGCTGAATAGAGCCAATAGAGCTGATTTGTCATTATTCAGTTTGGGAGGGCAGCGACGTTGTACAGACTGGTGTCTAATCGAGTTTCATCACCACTTCAGGATCCGGTGACACATAGTTTTACCGAGAATGACAGAATCTGGGCTCAAGTTTGTTGATATATCTGCAACTTGTCAATGGTGGTCTGTACGACAGAGATAAAGCCTTCAATAGATGGGAAAAATATAGAAAACACTTGTGACAGAACGGAGAAATGCTCTTGATTTTGGCCAATTTCTCTTCAAACGCACTTGGACATAATGGCCATCGTCGCAGTCCCTTCTGACTGTATTGATTTGGAACTAACCTTTGGTGTGAAATATGAAAGCAGCCAAATACTGTTTATGAATGTCTGCTGTAATTGGAATGAGCAGATGTTGCACTATTGTTCTGCTGTGTTCAATAACGGACTTCTTGCGCTATTTTTCTCCTCTACCCCATCTCTTCAATCCCTTGTTTCCTTTCATTTTCCTCCACCGACCCATCCATCCTTCTTCCTCCCCCGCTGTCCTTTCCCTCCTTCCCTTTCCCTTTGTACTTTTTCACCTTCGCCTTCATCTCCTTCGCCTCCCCTTTCCTTTCAGACTTTGTGCTCTGTGCCGAGGCTGTGCTGAGTGACTAAGCGGAGCCCTACAAGCCATGGAGGAGATGGACAGTAAACCCTACCAGCCGTTGTCGAAAGGCCGCCATGAAATGGAGATGTCCTACACCAGCTCATCTGACGAGAGTGAGGACGGCCGCGCCCATCACCGATCCTACACTTCACGTGAAACCCTGCCTGATTACACCCATGAGCTGCGCCTCACCCTCGGTTCACACCGGGAGAGACAGAGCAACTACAGCCAGCCCCAGCCAGGTAGAACACAGCAAACCGGATTCACTTAGCAAAGCTTCTACGAGCATATGGAGCCGCCAGCCCGAGGGTTCTGCTGCATTTAGTGCACAGTCTGGACATAGCAGGGTTGGAGAAGTTAGTTTTAATATGTAATTGGTTATAGATTAAGTGTAGCTATTTCAATTAGTTCGCCAAAGTAATGTAAGTTCTAAATTTTGATAACTACATTGAGCAGTAAAGTGGAAAAGTCCTAAAAATATAGATTTATTCCAACACTGTACAGTAAAATTAGAACCGCTTTCCTCATTTCCAAGAGAAATTGTTGTTAAATTTCCAGTATTGACAGATGTTATGGTCAGATGACACAGTCACCCACCTTAGCATAGTTAGTTATATATGTGTCAGTGGCAGATCCAGAAAAAATGGAAAGGGGGGTGTGGGGTCCAGGGTCAGAGATGGGGACTCAAGTGGACAAAGCAAAACAAAATTAACATTATAAATGCTTCAAATTACATACAACTGTATTTCTTTTATTATCATACATTAATAAAAGGAATATAATTCAGCCTCACTAAGTTGACCACTTTTGGAACCAAAGCAAAGAGTTTAACTTTAACCCTATAACGCCAATTGTATCATATACGATACATGGGTTTTGATGCTTTTTACATGATCAGTGTGATATTTTTTTTCTTGAAGAACCTGATGTATACAATTAGATACATGCAATACATGGATAATCCACCAGGGGGGAGGAATTTGTTCACCAGAGGCCTTTCCAGCGACACTACATGATTGTTAGGAGGCCAAACTTAGCCAATTTTGAAAAGGATTTACCAATTTGTTAGACATGTTTGTGTTATATTATGTTTTTGTTTGTTCAAAAATAATCATATTTGAGCATTGAGACCCGATGTATTGAATATGATACAAAATGGAAACTCATACATGGAAATTGATATTTGAAAAACATTTTTTTTGGTTGCTCAGAAGGACCAATAAAGGCTCTGGTTTCAAAGAACTGGAATTTTCTGTCAATGATTGAATGGTTCAGGCTTTACAGGGTTAATAAGGTTGACCTCAGTTTTGACATTGAATTCCATTACATTCCAGATAATTTAACCTTAGTAACAACAGGATACAGTGTAGGCGTAGGCCTATGTTAAACAACTTTGTGTGATTCACTCAATCACTGGCTGTGTTCCGCGGTGACGCCAAGATATTTAGTATTCAGGCCGGGGGGTAAATCCATTGCGTACTTTAACCAGAAATAATACATGTGGATTTAATGCTTTTGTAAGTACCAGCGTATTGATTAGTAACTGTAATTCAAATACCTGTTTCCCAGTATCTCTAACTCATTACAATTAAAACTAAATTTACCAGTCAGATGACTTGGATTGGAAACAAATGCTCCGTACCATTACAGTACACTTAAATACAGGTCATGGAAACAAGAATGTTTACTGGAGAATCATTTCCTGTTTGAGTTTCCACTTTGTTTATAGGAGATGAGACCATTCTGTACAAAGGGAGAGGTGAACGTGATTTCTGAACATTTTTGACTGATTCTTTCAACAGAAGTCACACTAGTAATGACTGTATCCATTTTTCAAAAGCCACGTCCTCTGAATGTTCTGACATTAAAATGACATTTCTCAGACACACAGATCAGCAGAAAACTAACTTTGGCTTCAGGCTGGTGTCTGCCTCGGCAACAAACCTTCACAAGATCTTACAACACAAATCTCATCTGGCATAGGTGTGAATGAGTGGCAGCGTAATATAAAAGCAGGTAATAATTATGTTAAAATAAAGTTAGTTACCCATAAAAAAGGCCAATTGATATCAATGCATTATTAATTTAATTTAATGTTATTTGGACCTTATTAATCTACTTTCATCCGTCGAATATTGTGAATGTTCCTCGTCTTATTGGAGATATTTGATATATTCCTGTGTTTTCTATCAAACTGAAAATTAATTGAACCGAGAAAGAAATTAGTTAAATGTTAAATGAGAAAATTAATGAAGTAAGCAGTGCTACCTATCATATTTGATGACAGTAATAAGTTTTTGCTGAACAGAGAGAAGAGCGACTACTTTGAAGGACAGAAGAACTGCTTGATGTTGAGTCATGCTAAACTTTTCTGTCCCAGATAAGATAAAAACTGTAAAATGATGGTGTCTGACTCAGGACGAGAGGAGTATGAGACACAACACGTCTGGCACTAGAGAGAAGTCAAGGTAATGTCAGACTATATTGTTAAAAGGTAACAGCTACACTTTTCATGGATAATCGACCGGAAACAATATATGCTCATTTGTATTGGTTTGTCTTCATGTGGACCTTAATGTTGCTGGATAGACTGAAGACACACTGATGTTATTTCAATCAGAGATGGTTCATAGATAAGACAGTCCACTGAAGGGTCACTTCCTGTTTCCGTGGCCCGCCCCTTTTGGAAACTAGGGGTAGATTTCATCCCATTCATTCCAGTTGGAGAAGTGAACATCTACATCAGAACTATTCACCTATATTTTCCCTTGAGCCAAACTGTCAGAACGCTGTGGCCTGTGGTCGCACTGATCCAATATTAGGATCGGATATTGGCCCCGGTATCAACATTTTAGCTGAATCAGGGAGCGGTAAAAGCAACCAATCTGCAAGACTGATTCTTCCTTTTTAAATTTTTGCGACATGGGCTACATGCATCCTGAACATAATTCTAAAAGTAGTGGTTTATATAGCTGTGTAGATAAAGCTGTGAGAAAGTGAAAGTGAGATCCCCTCACCTTATCACTCACTACCTGCTGCCCCCTGAAAACAAATTTCTGACCGGATTGAGGTCCATGGGGGGGGGTGATTTATACTGTTGTCATGTGCAACAGTAGTTGTTGATGCGCACACAACAATGTCACTCGTGACCCCCCCATGAGCTTGTGCATTAAATTTTAACATAGCACTTACCTTTAGTCACAGTAACTGCTGGCTTTTAGTGCAAGTAGGAAAAGTAAACATAACATTTAAAACAATATATAACCATCAATATTGTTTTCTTCTCTATCCAATTAAAAAACACACATTGGCCATTTTTATAAAAAGTCCAAAAACATTATGTTTCTTCTTCACAGAGCAGATGTCATAACAAATTAGGCACATGGGATCGCCATCTGCATTTTTGTATGTACATGCTTCTCAGTCCAGTTGTTAAATTTTCTGTTTTCACTGTCATCTTTGCATCTCTTTAATATTGAAGCCGGTCTCTCTGACCTTCCGTAAACAGTGGCAGAGCTGCAAAATTAAACAGTGTCACAAATGTTGTATGTACTGTTTAGCATGTGTTAAACTATTTATTTACTATTTTTGGGTAGAGCCTGTTGAATAACTCTGATCTACATGATCATGTTAAGATGGCTCGCATTTCTTACATATGAAGTGTGCCGTTGCAAACGAATTGGTTCGGTATCTTCTTCTTCACCATTATTACACAGGGTCTTTGGTTAAATATACCTTCCTCACTCGTCTTTTCTTTTCTGCCCTCCAGTCGACAGGATACAATCCTTTAGTTGAGTGCGTGAACACATTCAAAGGATGTCTGGTTTGGACCGACACAGACAGGCACGTTTCTCATTATCACACTGCAGTCTTTTGATGCGGTGGTCGTCAATATTTGTATATGGATTAGCAAATTGCAACATGCTAATGGAAACTATTTTATTAGAATAAAAAATTAACATAATAAAGTAGCCAGCTGGACTTTAATGACTGTTTGGCCAGCAGCCGGCATGTGTGAAAAGCCCATTTACCCGTTGGGCATTGATGAGCATATACATATACACCTGCAGAGATATGAACACTGGTGAATGGTGGCACACATACAGGCACACACATGCTCACTTTGCACGCACACACAGAGGTCTTTAAAAGGGCCTATGTGAATTACCTATTACAGCCCACAATGAGCCAGAAGGACAGTCGGAGGCAGCCAATTACCTCTTCTCCACGGAGGTGATATTTCTCTCCCACAGCTAAACTAGGTCAACCCCAAACCTCTCTGGCCTCACCTGGGGTGGAACACCACCCTTCATTACACGCACACTCACTGATACAGACACGGGCGGACATAGGCACACACAGAGACGCACGTTGACACATACACACCGAAAAATTCTTCCCTGCCGGTGACAGGAGGAGAAATGGGCCAGTGCGTGCTGTGATGGATGGCCTTTATGCAGGTCATGTGTGGTGTTAAGAGAGAAGCTGCACCTCATCAGGAGTGTGCCGCTGTGCAGGGTTCATAGTGATCAATAGATACTCCTTCTGCTGCCCCAACCTCCTGCTACTCCGCGAGGCCTTACCCACCATGCTAACAAGCAACATTAGCCATTCGTAAGAGTTACAACTGCTGACAAGCGAGCCACTCCAGGGATTTCATGGTTTGAATGCCACCTGCGATGGATTTTGTCATATCGTTCTCGTATACACAACCCATCGGTGGCCATTAGTCATTATCATGTTCTTTCGACGTCTCTCCGAACAATGTGGTATCAAGGAGCTCTCGCCGTTATCAACAGTTACTCAGCTTTTCTGTTTCCATAACAAACAATATCCCCTGCCACGAGTGTCATATGGTATGGTGCGAAAGACCCCCAGAGCAGCTTTTCAAATGTCAATGGCAGCCTGTTCTACGAAGCACATCTGTTCATCTTTGGGCAACAGAGTTATATATAGTATACCCTACCTAAGTAACCAACTGTTAAGGGGGGACATTGCCTCTAGTGATGTTTTTAATGGATTACAGTGTTCCTGACAAAGATCAGCCAATTCGTTTCTCTGCCAATTCCCCACCCATTTCTTCATATTTTACCTTCCCCCCCCCCCCCCCCACACACACACACACACACACACACCTTTTACCCCCTCTGTCTTGCACTCTCACTTCTACCTTTCCTTCTCTTAAAACAGGGGTGTCCAAACTTTTTTTCAAGAGGGCCAGATCTGATAATGTGGACATTGCCAGGGGCCAGTGGTCCCTTCAGACATTTTTTAAACAGTAAAAATTACATATACAGGGTGGGGAAGCAAAATTTACAATGAACATTTAGTTGTTTTTTTCTCAGCAGGCGCTACGTCAATTGTTTTGAAACCAAACATATATTGATGTCATAATCATACCTAACACTAGTATCCATACCTTTTCACAAACTTTTACCCATATGAGTAATCAGGAAAGCAAACGTCAAAGAGTGTGTGATTTGCTGAATGCACTCGTCACACCAAAGGAGATTTCAAAAATAGTTGGAGTGTCCATAAAGACTGTTTATAATGGAAAGAAGAGAATGACTATGAGCAAAACTATTACGAGAAAGTCTGGAAGTGGAGGAAGCAACAAAAAACGTACCAAAGCTTTTATTAAAGCTCTCAAATCCAAAATCCTAAAGGATCCAACCAAATCCATGAGAAAAATGGCAATTGAACTTGAGGTAGACAACAAGACCGTTAGAAATGCAGTAAAATATGATTTGAAGATTTAAATTCTCATGACTTTCAATAAACTAATTGGTCATACACTGTCTTGCAATCCCTGCCTCAAAATATTGTAAATTTTGCTTCCCCACCCTGTAAATGCGCTGTTCTACAACCATTTTATTTTCATTGTCACAATATCATTTTTTTAAATGGCAGTGTAACCAAATCTAAGCCACTCAGGTGTGACCAAATTAAAAAAAACAAAAAAAACAAAAAACAATTCTGCCTTCCTTTCACATCTGGAGTCAGATAACATAGAACAAACTGTAGAGAGTATCTTAAACTTCCAAGTTGATACAAATCTTAACCCCACATTCATTTTAAACATGACTTATATGAGTAATCATTACTCATATATTACACAGTAATGCAAAGTCTGTTAAAGTTTAAGATGAAAACATATGACTCTTACTCTTGTCTTTCACAAAATCATTCAGAAAGTAATATTTTGTGTCACATCTACAAGTACATAACACCAGCAGTTAGAGGCAACTAACCTGGCAACTTGGTAGCCTGCCTTGGTGGCGAATTCATTGAACTCCCAGGTTCACATGAAGAGTCACTGTTGTGAGTTTAAAGCAGCTTGAATTTGCTTCACTTTTTCGGAGCGCTCACTCCCTGCTAGCTTGTCGTATGCGTTAGCATGTTTTGTCTGCTAGTGTCTCTTTACATTGAATTCCTTAAACAAGGCAACAGTCTCTTGACAAATTAGGCAAACATAATTGCCTCGATTTTCAGTGAAAAAAAAAATTGTAATTCCCATCTCTCCTGGAAGCGGCGGCCCTCACTGTCAAGTTTTGTTTTTTTATTTACAGCCGCCATGGTTTGAAATTAGCGAAAAAGGATCACGGCGAGGTCACAGACCAGATAGAGTTAGAGTGGTGCTGCCACCATGAGGTGAAAGGAGAAACTGCATTTTGAACCTTTTATGATTCATGTACTCGGTTCAACAGTCCAAGCGGGCCATAAATAATATAATATAAAACCCAAGCTGTGGGCCGTATAAAATCTGACCGCGGGCCGTGATTGGCCCCCGGGCTGGACTTTGGACATGCCTGTCTTAAAACCTCATTGTGTTTATTATTTCCCCCAATATCACCAACTGTCCATTAAATGCCTCTATATGAATAATATTTACTATATATATCAGGTAGATTGATACTACACAACACGCGTTCACGGCTGTATGCTAAGTGTTATGATCCTGTGTGCAGAACAGAGTCTAAACTAATTTGTTTGGCTTATTAAGTCAGTGTGATTCACAGTGTTTGTAATGTTTACAAAAACCAAAAGTGCATTCAACTATATGTGTGTAAATTATTCAGCAGAAATAATGAATGAATAATGAATTTGAACATGTCGCTAAACATTGTAGATTTCCAGATGTGCTGCTGAAAATGGTTTGTGTTTTTGTTTGCAAGAGCACTGTCCTGCTGAAAGGGGGTTTTAACTGCTGCAATTTAGGAGACTGTTTGCTGTAAATTGAATGCATTCTAAATTCATGTTTTATCTGGCAAACAAGCAGGGAGGATTGGAGTTCTGAACAGAATTTGGATTGTTTTATCTTACTGACATAATGTATACTGGCTTCATTCTGAGGTTCCTGTAGATATAAAGATGAACTACTGCGAGAAACTATAATTGCAAAATGTAACATCTGAAACAAACAAAAAAAATGTTAGTTAATTATCATATTATGTTTATTAAATGTAGAACTTTTCTTTAAAAATTCATGCTTGTTTGTTTATACAAAGTTTGTTTTGGAGTCTATGTCCTGCAGGAAGGTGATTGTTTGTTATCTTATCTTATTTACATCCATGAAGGCCATGCATTAGTTTCTATAAAACATGGGTCAGTTTTTTTCCAGGAGAGTCTGTATTGCTCCACTTCTGAGCTATTCAGTGTCTTGTTCTGCTGCTGCTCTACACTGGTAGCATAGTCTGAACTTAAAAACGGAAATGCTAACGTCTACAAATAAATAGATCACAGTTACAACACAGACTTCATGTATGCACACAAATATTACATATGTAAGATAATATAATACAGATTCCAGCTTTTGTCAGCTCAGTCCATTTTAGCAGTTAATATATTTACCATCCTTTCACTCTGGTATCATTATTTGTTTTATATTCATATACACTCCTGATCAAAATTTTTAGACCAGTTGAAAAATTGCAAGGATTCACATTATGCACTGTTGGATCTTAACCCTCTGGTATCCCGTCCAGCAAGGCCCTTACTAAGCACCAAGTGTGCCTTTTTGGCACAAATGTGGAATAATGTCAAAAAAATTTTCATACAGTTTGTTTTTAATTCTTTTATGCTTTTTTCTATTTCATCAACTTGAGCCGTAAATAAAATACCAAATACTCAATAATTGTCATATTTTTTAACCCTTTAAATGCCATGTTTGTAATGTAAACAAATAATTTTTTTGGATGCAAAAAACACATAAAAATATTTTTTTTTCAATATACTACATAAAAAGTGGACCACATATTATTTGATTTTTTCATCCTGGCATATGTCAGTGATTAACTCCAACATCGGTTAATTTGCATTATTATTTTTGGTGCTAGGTCAGATGTTCAAAAATACTAGCATCTGTCACCAAGTGTGCCAAAAAGGCACACCTATAAATCAAACTATTAAATATTATATATTGCATTTATTTTTCTGCTCTAATTTGATTTTATTTTTGTAAATCAAGGTCAGCCCTAATCATACAGATCAAATGGAAGAAATAGTGCATTTTAGGCACACTTGGGAGACAGATGTTAGTCTTGTAATTTTCTTTTGTTTACAATGTGCAAATTTTAGTTGGTGGCCAGAATTTTAAAGATCATGAAAAAATGAACAACTTTTGAATTTTGAATCTTGTTGATCACTTCAAAAATTTATTTCAGTATGCTTGATTATTATTACCTCTGCTGAGGAACGGCGGAGGTTATGTTTTGATCAGGGTTTGTCTTTTTGTTTGTTAGCAAGATAACTCAAAAAGTTATGGATGGATTTGGATGACATTTTCAATAAATGTTGATACTGGCACAAGGAACCAATGATTAAATTTTGGTAGTGATTGGGGAGAGGGGGACAGGACTGATCTGCTTTGATGGAGGTATGCGCTACTTTTCTAGTTTAATATGTCTTGAGACCTTGACCTCTGAGACCTTGGTCTGTTAAATCAAGTCATTGAATAAATGTAAATTAAAATGAGGTTTTTCAGTTTCTGCATAATGTAAAATGAATGGAGTTTAAGTAAAACAACAGCACATGCTATGCTTAAAGGAATCTGGGATATGACAGAGGACTAACATGAATACACCGTGGAGTTCCAAAACCTTAGATGTACAAAGGCTCGGAACAGAAGAAATGTAAAGCCAGAATTACAGTTCATTACAATTCGTCAGAAAGAAAACATCGTCTATGATAAGCATCGGTTTCGTGTTGCTCAAATGTAACACTAACCTTACATTGGTGATCTGGTGAATGTTAAGGAATAAAAAAGCCCAATTTAAAAGTGAAATTGATAAAATCCTGAAATTTTTTTATTGATATTCCCGAGCCCCTGTGACATATGACAAAAAAAAAAAAAAAAAAACCCAAAAACTCTGGCCTCTTCAATTGGTAGGATTATGGCTAACTTCTTATCTTATTACATCCAGGCCACCATTGTGAACCAGACCTATTTTTGCTTATGACAAATACTTTCAATGTTGGTCCAAGGTAGCATAAAAACAATACCCTGCTGTTCTTTGTGTCGCACAAATGTGCAGATGGTGACAAAACATATTGGCAGGAAATGGAAAGTGTAAAAAATATATTTCCCCTCTAATCACCTGCTCATTTGTTTCAAAACAAAACGGTGCTTTATATTTTCTGTTTTGTCAACCCAAGTCCGTAACAGTGGGAAAATAGGCTATTTGCTCTCGAATTGCCCTCTTGCAGCCAATTTGAGCTAAACAGTAGTAGGTGGTGGTGACCAATCTTGCTCCACTTTAATTCCAGCAGAACAGTGTGTGAGCCACAGCTGGTCTTGACCCCATCAAACTGGCACAGCAGGACACATCACTGGTCAATGGAGTGGTCAACAGGACCGCGGTTTTTATTGAAATGCTGTGGTTCATGTTCGGAGGACCTGACCCAACACACATATTAACTGCACTAAGTGAGCAGGAGAGGAAGTCTTCCTTTCCTTTGTGCTCAACTCCATATAGTACCCGCTTGCAGTGTTATCTGTATAGATTTCAATTTATGTCTTGATTTTTTTTTTCTTCCAAATTACATCACTTCTATCACTTCTGCTTATACATTCTGAACTCGGATGGTGGAAGAAAATTTACTCAACTGTCTCTACAGGAAAAAAAGGAGGGCTCAATTGAATTGAATTGAATTGAAGTGTAACCAGAGGACTAACACAGTATATCTGATGTTCTCAGATAACAGGTTGATGCTTGGGATTGGAGGGCGTTCTAATACCTGAAAGCATATGAGGCTCAATTTTTCCCTCAGTCTGAGTCAATATTAATAAGGTTTGATCTTTATCTGATCTCTTCACCCCACCAAGGAGAATATAGATGAGATCAGTGCTCTGTTTGAGCAGCAGTTCAATACATCTCAAGCTCAATAACACACATCAGGCAGTCTGAACAGGATATAGCTTCACTGCAAATGGTTAAGAAAAATCGAGGGTGGCATTTTGATTTGGACTTCTGCTGCAAAACTTTTAATAAATGCTTGCTCAAATAACAGCCTGTCTCTTGACATAATTTGGGAGTTGTTCAGTGTTTGGCTTGTAAATGCCTGGCTCTAACAAACACCTGGTCAGCTTAGGTGCTAAAGCAAATAAAAACACATGCCAGTATTAGAGGCTTTTCGGTTTTTATATCTACATGAGCTCAGTTTGCATGTCTCTCTCTTTCTCTCCCACTCCTGTAGATTTAGACTTCTGTAAAACCGGTCAGATGAGGAGCCCAGACTACCACATCCACCCACAGCAGCAGCAGCAGCACCAGGAGGAGGAGGAGGAGGCGCTGTGCTCCGGACCTGCCGCTCACGTCCACGGCCGCGGCTACTCCCTGGGCGTGGGTTCGGATGTGGACACGGAGCCGGAGGTGGACCCCTCCCCCGCCCACGGCCTGCAGCACATGTGGATGCGCGGCCTCAAGTCTGAGCAGAGCTCCTGCCTCACGAGCCGAGCCAACTCCGCTCTGTCTCTTACAGACACCGAGCACGACAGAAAGTCTGAGCCTGACAATGGTGAGTCGAACCCTCCTCTTCTTACTCTGCAAAGGAAGTATCCATCACTATGCGAACAAAAAGGTGGAGAAAAATTTAACTCAGTAGATCCAGAGCTTTGATGGTTGATGCTTTTTCGTGTTAGTTTCGTGCACTATATGCTGAAGTCGAGATATTTTTGTACTTTTTGTTACTGGCTGTATTTTAATGCGTTCTCTAACCGTATTATATTATAAGGAAGAGGAGGAAATTTCCAACCAGGCAAAACAACATATAACATTATAAGTCCTTTCAAGGTTCAAGTTACAGCCCGAGGCAATTATGTGATTGAAACTCTCAGTTTTTGAACTAATGCTAATGCCGAAGTTCCTCTCTCTTTGAAGGCTCTTTGATGTGACTAAATACAGAAAGTGCTCTATTGGTTATTTAGTCTCTGAGGTAAGCTTGTGCTAGAGGTGAACCTGGGGTTGACTGGGGATGGAGCCTTAGGTAAGTCCGGCACAGAGCATCCATGGTGTGTGAGGCTTGGAAGGGATTGAATATCCATTGGAGACTGGGGGACAGATTTTGGTTTAAGTCCTGGGGGAAATGGAATTGCAAGGGGTTGAACGTGTACAGTACCTGACCGGCTGCCTGGGGGCCGCTGACAACCAGCTCTGTGGGGAAGACTATAGCCTGGAAGGAGAAGTTGAGAGGCGAGGGTGAAGATATGGGGCCAACTAGAAAAGAGTCTGGGATGGTGCCAGCTATCTGTCTTGCACCGCTGGGCTTGGCTGGGCTCCCTGCAGATGGAGAGTTAGTTAGAGGTGCACACAAACAAAGACAGAGCTCTCCAACCCATCCCCAAGGGCACTGTCTGTTTATGTGGTGGAAAAGGTGGAACGTATTCAGTGGCAGAGAAAAAAGAGAGGGTAGTAGAGGGAAAAAGAGAATTACAGAAGGGAAAATACAAGACAGAGAGCAAAAAAAAAAATGCTAATGAGAGAATAGAAATGGTAATGTAATGGTATAATTAGAATGAGAATAAAAGGGAATGAGTAGTTGAGGGTAAAATAGGTGAAGGAGAAGCAGGTTTGGTGTTGGTGGGAGATGGAGAATGTGTGAGAGGAGGACAGGAAGATGTGTTTTTTTATGTTTAGGATGCACCCAGGGGTGCTGTTTAATGACAGCCGGATTGGACATGGAGTCAGCCTTGCGCAGAATCACAGGATGGAAGAGGCAGAGTGAGAAAGAGAGAGACAGAGTGAGAGAGATTGGGAGTGCTTGCAGCATTACACAGTAATCAATTTGTGATGGCTGTGTGCATATGGACCAAAGTTATTACCATTTGAGATGAGGGACTCCATCTTTATCCAGGGTCAGAATGAAAAGCTGCAAAAAAGGGGGGAGGCAGATGGGCTTGCAGCAGAGGAAACAGAAGCAAATGAGGATGGATGAAGTCACACAAGTGAGAGGAGAGGATTTAAATGTTCAAAGCATTTGGCTTTACTGCTACAATGCACCAGGAAAGCTGGTTTATGTGTGGATTTCATACTGTATGTCACATGAGGAGCTGCATGTCCCACGCCACTCCAAACGTTGAACCGTCTCTCGCTTCTTTTTTTCACCTCCAGAATAAGCTCCTCTTTGCCTCACTTTACCCCTTTTCCTCTGCATTTTCTCCTGAATTGTGATCCCTCACTTGGCACCCGTTCTTTTTTTTTTTCTTTTTCCACAACCAACACCCCATTTATTTTCATCCTCTTCCTGTCCATCTCTCTCTCTAACACGTGGCCAGGTGTGTCCATGCGTGGCATCCTCTAATAGGAAATGCATTATGGATGTCACATTTCTCTCCATCAGCACAACAAAGTCTTACACACACCTCTGTTCCCGGCGATAATGAAAGTTAGAGGCACTCACAAAAAGATGTTGGCGTAAAGGGGCTGAAATCAAAAAGCTGGCGTCCCTGCCAAAATGAAAGTGCATTTTAAGTCGGCCCGACCTTGCACTCCCTTTGTCTTCAGAGCTCGCCCCCCTCCCAAACCCATTAATGATGTCAGCTTCAAACTGGCAGGAATCCTTTTGTTCCTGGTCTGATTGAAGTTGACAAGTCAATTTAGTCAGAGTGTGTGTATTTGTGTGTATGTGTTTATATGTATGTGCGGTTTGGGTTGTGAGAAACATCGAGAGAGGGAGAGACAGATTAGGAAAGAGTAAAGGAGATTGACGTTTAGCTTGTGTGTGAAGCCACGTTCGTACAGAAATCTGTCTGCGCTGGCTTTCATGTGTGTATACGTGCGTCTGTATCCTGGGGTGGAGACGGGAGGGGTTCACGTGTCCAACTGTGACACCTCCCTTCAGGGAGGCCACAGGCGGTCTCGATCACCAGTCAGACCTGCTGACAAATTTAGGAAAACATCAACACCCTGAACTGACGACAGTACAACGGTAGAACAGAAGAGACTGGCAGTAGAAAGATGAAGTGCAGTTCAGATAGAGTTTAACACTGACACATACATGCTCTGGCAAGTATGTGGACGCAAATATATCACTGATGCATGTAACATTCAAGCGCTAGTGTTCATAATATGTGGAGAACTTTCTGTTTCTGTTAGTATTGACACATACACACTGTTAAACATTTTCATCGGCGGCTGTTCTGAATATAGACACAGTAAATCAGAATGATGTACTTGTAGTCAGTGCTGGGTGGGTTTTTTTTAAGCTGTATTTTATTGCTGAGTATATGCCTCTTAAATGAAATTCATAACATACTCTGATCAATTTTTCAAAGTAAATAAACACATTGCTTTACTGTAATATTAAAGGTAACAGTGTTTATGAACGGTATCTAAAGTGCAATATATGAAAACTGTTGTAACTGTTAACATATGGGAAAAACAAACGCAGTGTTATTTTGTCTGAAAACCCAATTTTTTCCCCCTGACATTTAATTTTCCAAAGTGTCAAGTTAGAAAACCAGTAAACAAAGATGAAAATAAAAATATGGGAATTTAAAGGGCCATAGTAGAACATTTTGCTCTTACTTATTTTTTGAAGTGCATTTCACAGCCTTGAAAATAACCCTCTTAAAAAACAAAAAAAAATAAATAAAAAAAATGTAAATGTGAAGGCAGTTTTTGCTTTATTTGTTTTTTTTCTCACAACAGGAAGTAGGTAAAATGTGTGAAAAAGTGGGAATAGATCTAGTCCTTTGCCCACTGTACCTTATCCCCTGTGTCATGTGTGAACTGGTAGACTACACTGCATGTACGGTCTAGATATGTTTTTGTAGTTGTTTTTTTTTTTAGATCAGGGAGTCATGGAAAATTCATGATGTGTTTTTAATTTTAGAGTAAGTAAGGCAGATTATATAAACTACAACTGCAATTAAATACTGCTACTACTTATATTTGTGTTCTAAATACGTAACACTGTTACACATGTTCCATTTACAGTTGGATTGTTTTAGAATATGTATTTGTTAGTATATCTGTACATCCACTAATTCCCTGCAGTAGGACTCTGATGTCAAATATCCAAGTATCCCAAAGTCTAAATCTGTTAAATATGTGGTGTGAATTAGTCACGACATAGTGAATTTTTAAATGTCAAAATAACAATAACTGGGAGCAGAAAAAAACAGCGAAGAGCTGCTTAATGGAGCTGATATTAAAAAGGAATGAACAATCTTTGACTTTATTAGAGAGTACCTAACGGAACACTGTAGACAAAATAATACATAAATACATTATTATGCATAAAGTTTAAAATATTTCCACCTGTTTCATCATGAAAGTGACAATGTGATTTATTTTTGATAGATAAAGCGTAACTGGGACTCAGTATGTAATCATCGGACCTGGTCAAAGGTGATTACTGATGTGTATGAATAGGAATAAATAGATGAATGTTTCTGAAAATAACATTATTCCAGATTCCATTTATTGTCATTGTATACACAGAGCATACACAACTACATTCTGATGCGCTTGTAAAAAAATGATACTTCTTGAGTAAAAAAAAGGAAATATAGGTGCTTCTATGAAACTGGGTTCATTTTGGTACCTGGCACTTTGCCAGCTTTTTTAGACCCAATAACAAAAGAGAAATTTAGACATATTTCCCCCTAGGATGTACCTAATGATGACCTCAGACAAATGCAAAAAAAAAAAAAATTATATCAGTGCTCTGAGCCATCCCAAAATTAATGAATTTTTAATAAAATATTGGGGCCAAAAATAGGACCAAAATTGGGACAGGAAAAGCTACCTAGGTGTTAGTGGATTTTATTTTGAAAACATCACATGAAATGGTCTTATATACTGCTATAAATAAAGACACACTGTTAAACTTGATGATCCTAGTGGTTTTTATAATCCAGACATGCAGGTTTCTCATTCCAGGTTTCACGTTTAACCCATTGTGTCCACTTGCGTTACATACAGAACCTGCCCAGTTTAACGCATATAAATCGCAAAGGATTTTAGAACAGCGGTTATTTTTGTCAAACACTCTGCCTTGCATATTTAGTTCAATTCCCAAAATGTACCTGTGAGAGAATGAAGAGATATTTAAAAAAAAATAGCAGCATACAATTTTGGTGTCCTTTTGACCGTGTTACATGCAGATTTCTGTATTAAATATAATGTAAAATACTATAAAAATGTGTTTTATCTGAAAATAGTTTCTCTTATCTCATTGGGTATTTATTTTTAAAACAGACCCAAAGTGCTTCCAAACTTGCTTCATAACATTAGTCTACATCTGGTTTGAATTTTTAGCCCCATGTCCTGTTTTTAGGGACCAGTTTCACAGAAACACCCATATACAATGCAAAAAAAATTTAAATAGTAAAAGACACACACTCTACCCCTTCCATTCTGTCAACTCATGCATTCACACATTCATACCTAGTTAAAATGAAGAGGACAGTAAGAGGTAAATACAGTAGTTATTGCACATTTTAGTTTTTTATTATTGCACATTATTGATTACGGTTATTGCACATTGTTTTCCATTATTGCACACAATAATATGCAAAAACAATAAGAACATCCGTAGAGTGCAAAGCCGCTGCATGCACACTCGACACCATCTTTTTGTCCAATTTCCAAATTTATGTGCAACAGTGTTTATACGTGTAGAATAAAAGCACTTACTGTGAGTGATTTTTCCATTTGTGGAGCTGTTGCTTTCCCTCCGAGTCAGTAATTTGAGTTAAAAAGTGTTATATTAGCCATCGGACACTATCACAACCAAGTTCTGCAAGTTCGATACGTTTGCAGAACATCCTAATGACACCGATAAATGATCAAATGAATTGATCTGCCTCTATTAGTGACCTTTAAAAAGCATCAGTAGATGTTTTCTTCACTTTACAAAGTTCTATGCTTGCTGCTTATGCCTGTTTGAAGCTTTATGCGAAGTTAGGATCATTTGTTGCCGAGTTTCTCAAGTTAATTGAAATCAAGGAAAACATGCATCTTTTCTACAGAACTGAAAATGTAATCAATGCGAGACGGCTTCATTGTCAATGACTTTAATGTTCACGTAGGTGGGAAGGCTAAGATAGACTTGTTGAGAAAAAGAGACAAGGGGGGCTGATGAGATAGCGAGAGCTCGCAGATTTGTTGGTGTCAGTCTTCCGAGTTACTGCTGTGTGGAATATTAAAAAACGACATTAGCTGTATTATCTGGGTTACAACGCTGTCCTATAATGAGATGCTAATTAATTGGCCACTTTTTCATTAGTTTAATCAGTTGCAGATTCACTCCTAGCCTGGTGTCTATCTTTTTGGCTTATCTTTTTGCTTCCACTTTCGGGATTGGCACATCGCAGCCAGCCTCCTGGTTTTACATCGCTGCACTTTTAATACATCATCCTTCAAGCAGAAAGGTTCCAAGGCTGCTGCAAACACAAGTCCAATGAAAGGCTCTATCACTCATTATGGTAGATAACTTTCTGTGCTAAAATGCAAATATCTGTGTAATTACCATGGCCTGAGTAAGCACATGATTCTGATTGGCCGGGGGACGTCCAATATTTTTTTTTAAAAACTTGACATCTCCCTTGTAAGTGTCTGATCACAGTGCTAAATTAATACCCCAGAAAGGTCCGAGTGTTCCATTTCCGACCGTACACTGCAGATAATGGTTTGAAGAAAATGGGTTTTCAAATCGCCTCGAACAGTTAGTGTCCCTGAGTTAGCAATCATGCCTTATGAAAGCACGAGTATTGAAAAACATGGTACATTCGGTTGTAATCCCCCTGTGTCCTGATGCGATATGACCGGCAAGCGACACGGCCTTAATAATAGATACACACAAAGACAAGGCAGGGCAGAACAAAAACCTGAAGTGTATGAAAGTGTCATTAGCATGCACACTACTCATTTCCTGTTTAGTAGGAAGACAGTATGTAAATAAGCAGGATGAACTAAATGAATGTTAAAACTCAAATCATGTCATCTAACACTGACTGAAGACAAATTAATTACAACGGAAATGCAAGGCCCTTCTGTGTTAATTTTCATTGGGCATGAATTTATTTACACTTGACAGCTTGTGTCTCTTGAATTCAATTTGAGCACAGCCATTTCTCAAACAAATTTTTCTGTAATGCAAGTTTTAATTCTTTTGTTTTTTGCTCTTTTTTTTTTCCTACACACAGACACTTACCCAGCCCGAACAAATCAGAACTACGTATTTGAAGAAAACACAAACACAGAGCCATCTTCATTATACTTTGTGTAATTTCTAGCAGTGGGTATCTTTTAATGTCTGTAAAACGCTGCTTCATACACTTTGCTGCGTGTTTAAAATGTACTGTAATTGCTCTTAATCTGAAACACAGGAAATGCAAGGACTTTACTTGCACTAAATGAGGCATGTTGCTCTAAAATAGATTGCATCCATTAGACCTTCAAATAAAGTCATCTAAAATATTTTTTTTTTTTTTTTTTTTTTTTTTACAATGTAGCTGTTGTCCTTGCCTTGAAATAAGACAAGCATGAATGTTACCTAAAACATAAATGTTACATGCCTGATATAAACTAGGTTGTTTGAGGGCCCGAGGGACTGCACAATGTCATTGAGGGCCTTCATATCCTTTATAAACATGGTCCATTATTTTTTTTAATGATCTGTTAAAGTTTTGGAGTGGAGTTTGGCCAAGCCGTGCTCAAGAAAGTGCTGTAGAGGGTTAGTAAGGGCGTGAAGACAGAAATGACCTTATGGTTTAATGAGCAAGAATACGACACTGAGGAAGACAAAGCCAGGGCAAAGAGGAGATAGGGAGACGGAACAGGTTCGCTGGCAAGTGAAGACATTGCACAGGATATTAAAGAGCCATCATCAGAAAATCCTGGCCAGATTTACCTTTTGTACCACTTTTAATTTAGCAAGCAGTCCCCTGATACGAGTTACAACTGGAATAGGTAATGAAGTGATGGAACATTGTGCAACAGGTGCTGCACAGAAATAGATTTCAGATGGGAATCAGATCTTCAGGATTTCTCATTTTTATGATGCAATTCTGACTGTTATTAAGCAATTTGGACTTTAATTAGATACTAAGGGAATTACAAATGTTTCATATAAGCTCTCTTATCCAAAAGTATCAGATAAGAACATTTAAGTGAGTGAATGAATGAAATGGTTTTTATGTGTTTTTTTCCTCCTTCTGATGTTGGAAGACACAAATCTGCTTTTGGCAGCTCTGCAGCCATGATAACCTCAGTGGATTCAGGAAACAACAAAACCCTCATATAGAGACATCTGCAGATGTGCCAATACATCCACATATGTGCACACACACACACACCCAGATGCATACACACCACGGTGCTGCATCATTGTGTCTCTCTCCTCCTTCCCTGGTGTGTTTGTGTGTGCATGTGTGGACATCTAAGTGGCAACACCAGGAAAACAGCCGCATACTCCAACTCCCTTCTTGCCTTCCAAAGGCCCAAGGGGTTTTGCAGGAATGGATTTGTCTATTAGCTCGTAAAGAACATTGCTCAGTGCCATATCGATCATCTGAGCTGTAACGTTTAGGGTCTTTAAGTTGTAGAGTTGATCTAGTGGTACACGGACTCCCCTGGCTATTTTACCAGAGTGAGAGATGATCAACTTAACCCTGGTGCCGTGCTTGGCCAGAGGAAACGCTATAAACACGTCCGCTGGAGCCAGAAACCGTTTTTATTGAACCGACCGTTCTCCATCCAGGAGAGGCTGAAGAGCGACCGTGAATCCACCAGGTGCCTTATTGTAACACCAGTGCTGTTGTGTGGGTTTCCTTTCTTTAATAGCCGTCTCATCACAGTAAGTCATGCGGGCGTCTGTACTTGACAAGCTGTCAGAGTGCTGGACCCCACCCTGTTGTCCTAATGATGAACCTTTACAGCTCACTGATCTAAAGAAAGACCTACTGGACTGTACTGAGGGTTGATGGAGGGTTAGGGTGTGTGTGTGTGTGTGTGTGTGTAGGTGTGTGAGGTAGAGAGTGAAAGAAAGAAAGAAAAGAGATAATTTTCTTTTCTGCCTTTTTTCTCTCTCTGTAAATGCTTACACCCCTCCTCTATTCTCATCTCGGTGCCATGGCAACAGTCATCAAATCAGAACATCAGCTTTCATCTCATGCTGTCCACTGGCAGCCTACAGGCTGTCTGTATACATAAACTGTGTGATGGAAACATCAATGTGTCCAGCCACTATTTGCCGTTTTAATAAGTTGTCCGAACCTGTACAATTTGCCGATCACCTACACAGCACAGGAGGTGAGAGGCAGAGAGGCATGATCATTTTTTCCATTGCTTTTTTTTTTTCTTTTAAATAAACAGTCCAATAAGCGAGCAGAGAACTGTTTTTAGCTTCCAGCGCTGTTGGAGTATTAAAATGAGGAGAGAGCATGGTGAGTGGCACATGAATAAGCTCACAGCAGAAAGGAACAATAGCCCTGAGAGTGTACCGAGAGATTAGTGCAAATCAGTGTTCTGTACCGGGGGTGGGGGGTGTGAGGGGGCTGAGTGGGGGTGGAGGACACAAAGGTGCCTATGTGGACAAATGCACACACACTTAGATGCCCACACATGCTCCTGATGTTTTGTGTTCTGTGTGTATGAGCGGTCAGTGGGGTGATTATCTTTGAGGAATGGCTGTAAATGCTACCGTGACACAACTGGACCCACCAAGTGGAATACATTCTACCTTATACATGTCACAGCTGTTGATTGGAAACAACAAAATAGTCTGGTGAAGTTTAGAAGAACATTATGGTTAGAGTAAAATAGACCCTCTCACAACTTAACAACATATTAGAAGCCTTTTTGTGGAACACTTTGTAGTGTATATGTAATAGTAGACATGGACAAGACATGAACGTAGCATGGTTGGCTAGAGTCACATGGGTGCAAATTGTCGCTATTCCACCCCAATTATACATGAGCATTGTAGACTATAGACACTAGACAAAGATTATTTTATAAGCTACTGGTATTGGTAGGACTTGGTTCCAATAGTTGTCACTGGCTATTATCAGGAACTGGAATTACAATCAGCTATCAGGTTTACAGAAACTTTAACAGCATGTCTTACTTTTGAACATAGATGTGTTAAATGCATGAATCAATACAATACTAGTGTGTTGACCTGTAGGGAATCACAGGTTCTAGATGTAATAGTTTTTATTAAGGCTGCACGATATTGGAAAAAGCTGACATTGCGATTTTTTTAACCCAGCGATATATATATTTTGCGATACTAAAAAATACTCAGGAGGATATCAACAGCTGCGTGGTACTGATGTAAATGGTCAAACAAATTAGTTGTGTGTCCCCTCGTTGTGGCGACAGGTGCATTAAGGCACTATCAACACAGAACATATGTTTCAGTATCATCCCTCTTGTAGCCGAAATAATTCCAGATAACTGATGTTGCTTTTCTTATTGGCACCAAGTCTTCATTTTTGGATATAATATATATTTTTGGATATAATAAGAATTATTGTGATTGTTGGATCGCTATGCGCAGTGTGTGTCAGGTACCCAGGTTGAAATTAGATGAGAACATGTGAAGTTTATTTACCTCCTACATTGCAGGACCTGCGATGTGACTATTGCGCACACGTACACTGCGATGATGATACTCAAATGATATATTGTGCAGCTCTAGTTTTTGTGCTGGGGAGAGCTGACTTTTGGGAAAAGATAGACTGATAAAATTTTTTTGGTAAATCATGATATCTTTTCCATTTTCAACACGCTGGTAAAACTAAAGCCCGGTTCACAGAGGGGTTCACTGCCTCCTCTGCCGGCTCAGCCAATTTAAAACACTATTCTAGTGGATTATGAACATGATAAAAGTAATATGATGCACCTTTCTGTGCAGAGTGGACTTCTCTTTGGTTGTTCCCGTCGGTCGCTGCTCCGCTGGACAGTTGTCTCTGTTGACTGTGCCTGAAGTAACAGTACGGTCTATCACACCCATTTCTGCTGCCTCTGTCTTCGCTGTAGTCCGTGTAAAAAGGGCAGTCAGTCCCTCGGAAGAAACCGGTGGATCTTGGCATTATCTCCAGATGTTCATCTCAGACCCACTTGGCTTTATAATTACAATTTAGTAATTTTGTTGTACTTCAAAAGCTTGTAAGAGTGACGAAACAATAACAACATCCCTACGGCGCCATGTTGGAATGTTCGAGGAATTGAAATCTTGCGTTAATTCGGTAGTGTCGCGCTGTTCCACGTTATAGAGGAGAGCTAACGGTATTGTATTCCAAAATTACTAATATTTCCCAAAATATCGGTCCTATCAACTTCCCATTTTCGCTAGTCTCTTCCTTGACTAAATATACATAAGTATGCCAAACTGCTGCACTCAGCTGTTTCCACTTCCCTTTTATAATATAGATGCAATAAACCCATCACAAACATCTTATCTGGGAAAATACCCAGGTCTGTATTTTTAATGTCCCATTTGAATGTAAAAGCCATCCAGTCTCTTGACAATATGTATCTGCTTCAAAGGCAATAATGTCTCCCATGCATTAATATAAATGATGATTAACAACAACACCTCTTTTATCTTCAAGTGCCAGTTGGAATTTCAATAAGGTCCACTTTAGTCCAGCAAATATTGTAAAAAAAAAGAAAAAAAAAAAAAAAAAAAAAACAAGGGAAAATTGTGTTGAGAGTTCAGAATAATGATTTTTTTAAATTCAGTTCAGCTTTTTCTGTCATATTCAGATGCTCAGGGCACACACATCTGTATGCGACATCATGTCATATGGAAGTTGGTCAACTATCATCTACTTATATGCATCTATTTATAGAACTGGCATCACATATTCATCCTTTACTTTATTTCACACTGCAGCAGAGAGCTCAGCTGTGTTTGGTGTTCAGGAATATTTTGAAAAATGTAACTGGTGGGGTCAATAAAGCTCTTCCTGTTCACCCTATAAGGACTACCATTATAACAGGCTGCCTAGATTTCTTTTTGTTGTTGTTGTTGCAATAAAAGTGTCAGAAAATGTCTTTTTTTGCCAATTCTTTTGTACCTTTTCTCAGGAAGAACTGAACTTCCAATATCTAGCCATTCGTTATCATTATTATATGTAATAAATGCTTAAAATAGTGTGCTATAGCAAAACAAAAACTGACTTGCATTTTTTTAATCATATGTATTATGAACAACAACTGTAAATGTTCAGAACAAAATTTTATGAGATTACTCATAAATAAACTTTCAACTATTTTACATGTGGTCAAACACATTTGTTTGTCTAGAGCATTCTGTTTTTATGCTATATCTTAATATTTTTATTACTTCTAGTCATTTTTAGCCTATCAATGAAAGTGATCACTGAAAAAAGGCAAAAAAAACTCAACAAAAAAACAGTGAAACTCGACAAAAACATGGCGAAACACACTAGTAGAACACTCCAAATCAGCACTATCACTATTATATACAATTATTTATATGAATTCACAGCTAAAACCTTGCTGAAAAGTGTCTTTCATTGGCTGTAAAATTCAGATTGGGTCAGCAGAGACACACATCATCTTAAAAGGATTAAATAAAGGTTTGTGACAGTGACAGCGGATTTTGTACATGAAGTTTTCCATTTTTACAAATTGTGAAGTTAGCATTTAGAAGAACCTCACTCAATGACCCACACCTTTTTCCAAAAATACAACATGGCACCCTCTCCTATGGTGGCAGCTGAGTGTTGTTATTTTTCTATTCTGCCCTTTGACGTTAAGGGGATGATGCCTCCATAGTATTATTTGTCAAAAGGACAGAAAAAAAAAAGACTGAATAAAATTTAAAAAAAAAAAAAAAAGTGGTGCCAGGCACAACAAACCCCACCCCTCACACATATTTTGCCCATTATAAGTATATTGGAAGATATTAAAAATTCTTAAAAATTCTACCCTCAACCTACTTTTCCCAAAATGTAGTGACAACTATTCTGGGTCACTGGTAATCTATAAAGTCAATTTGGTATGAATTCACCCAATAGTTTTGCTGCTACAGCCATTTGAAATCTCCCCCATTATAAGTAAATTGGGAAAAAAAAAAAACAATTTTAAAAATTCATAAAAAATTCTAACTTTGACCTACTTTTCCCAAAATGTAATGAGATTCATTCTAGGTCACTGGCAGTCTGTGAACGAAATTTGGTATGAATTCAACCAGTAGTTATATTATAATTACCCCTTGCCTGTCCTTCGGGGGGCTGGGGTAATTAATAAATAAAAAAGAAGACAGAACCTGGCAGCAGAACATGGTGGACCTACTCTACCATGTGTAAGCAAACCCGTTCTAAGGTAATGAAAACATGATGATTCTTACTTTCTGGTAAACATACAGGGTGGGGAAGCAAAATTTACAATGAACATTTAGTTGTTTTTTCTCAGCAGGCACTACATCAATTGTTTTGAAACCAAACATATATTGATGTCATAATCATATCTAACACTATTATCCATACCTTTTCAGAAACTTTTGCCCATATGAGTAATCAGGAAAGCAAACGTCAAAGAGTGTGTGATTTGCTGAATGCACTCGTCACACCAAAGGAGATTTCAAAATAGCTGGAGTGTCCATAAAGACTGTTTATAATGTAAAGAAGAGAATGACTATGAGCAAAACTATTACGAGAAAGTCTGGAAGTGGAGGAAGCAACAAAAAACATACCAAAGCTTTTATTAAAGCTCTCAAATCCAAAATCCTAAAGGATCCAACCAAATCCATGAGAAAAATGGCAATTGAACTTGAGGTAGACAACAAGACTGTTAGAAATGCAGTAAAATATGATTTAAAGTTAAAATCTTACACAAGAACACCAAAACACTTGTTGACAACAGCAACAAATCCAACTTTAGCAATTTTTGGGAATCATGTTTATGGCTGCCTTCTAGCCCAGATCTAAACCCTCTGGATTCTGCTATTTGGGGCGTTTTAGAACATACTGCCAATAGAACATCACACAGCAATGTCGACTTTCTTAAAGATACTATTAAAAAAGAATGGGAGAAGTTGTCACCCGAATATTTGAGGAACACTTGCACAAGTTTCAGGAAGCGTGTGAAGGCAGTTACTGAGAAAGAAGGAGGACACATAGAATAAAAACATTTTCTATTATGTCAGTTTTCTTGTGGCAAATAAATTCTCATGACTTTCAATAAACTAATTGGTCATACACTGTCTTTCAATCCCTGCCTCAAAATATTGTAAATTTTGCTTCCCCACCCTGTACACTCATGAAAACATACTAATAATGTATTCTCTCTGCGTTTAATTTTCCCCAAATCTCTCTAAACCTTACTGTGAACACGGTGAACTTTAAAATTCATCATTCATTTTGACAGCGTTTCTTTTGTTTTTTTTTTTTTTTTTTTTTTCATGCACTTGAATTGTATCAGGCCTCAAGAAGAGACAGTAGCTTCTAGCAGCTTGAAAGCTTAATTGAACAATGTTGGAGTAAGGAAAAAGACAAGTAAGCAAGTTGGGACCTTTATATTATGTCGCACACAATAACACCCTGAGTGCGGATGAATGGGGCCTGTCGCTGAGCAAGCTTCTGCTGTGAAAAAAGCTCACCTACAGGTTCATTGTTATTCTGATAATCATAATTGTCATCTGAGCCTGCAGAGGGATTTGAATACATCTGCCAAGAGGATGCCAGTGATAGTAATGACAGCGTAGTGGTTTCCCTGCCATTAACAATCGCTGCCATTTTACTTTAACTGCTTGTAGTAATGGCTGCTCTAGCGGCGTCTCCTCCATCAATGCCATAGTGATACTGCCAGGGATACTTCTGCCATAACTGCATCAGTGCCATTGTTAAAGGCTGCCATCGGTGCCGCGGTGCCAGTAGTAAAGGCTGTTCTTTCATGGCACCGTGCCCTGAGCCTGTCAGACCTCCAGGGTGTGTGCACCACCTGTCATTATCAGCTCTCAGCCCTGGCAGCTTCGGACAACTAATGGTCCGCTGGGTCTCGCCCAACAATCTGCTGACCAGTGTGAGTGCTGCCGGTCAACACCTACGCACGCACATGTCCATGGTCGCACATACATGAACACACGACAAACAGACACACAAACAGGCGTGACATGTCTTATAGAAGTTATGGGGACAATAAAACCTTTGTAGTAGGTCTGAGTGATAAAACTGCAATTATCACCATTTTTATATATATATTTTTTTATTATGGTGATTAATATGATTTTTTTTCGGCATTCTTGGCTACAACACTAGATGTTTAGAACTTCAGATGAGTTTAAGACCACAAACAACAGTGTTTTGAGTTGTTTTTGTGTTGTTGAATAAAAACTCAGATTCCATTCATTTTCTTTGTATGAATACAAACACAACAAAACTAAATACTAAACCACAAAATCAGAAAGTACAGGTGTGGTTTTGTCTGGATATGCTGTTTTTGTTTTCTTGTTTTCATCTTTTTCTGTTTTGTTTTGTTTTGTTTTCAGCGTTTTTGTCATTCATGTGGTTGTTGGTTACATGTCATTTTCATCTTATTGTGTCTTGAATGCCGGTTTTTTTATTTTGTTAGCAATTTCAAACCATAAATAATGGTCTAGTTATTGTCTAGGACCAAAAATCAACCTTGAAACTAGAAGGAATAAATGATTTCACATTTATCGTGGTAGTTTTTTTTTTTTTTAATATGAAATTCTTTCTTTTAACTTTTTTTTTTCAGTATATCACCTATCCCTAACTTCAATCACACCTTTGCACTATATTCTATATAACACTGTTCAAGTGTTTTTTCATCAACACTGGTTCTTGACAGCTTGCATAAATGGAACAGCATAGGTTTCCTCAAGTGACTCTGACATGTAGAAGTCCATTAATCTCAGGAGGAGTCAAAGTGCTTGTACCAAACCTGCCATTAGCTGAATATTTAGGTTTGCATTTTCTTCTCCCTCTTACTACAATTCCTGCTCACAACCGTAAATTCAAAGCCAGCAACTACACACTGAAAATGGCAGGTTTTTGTGAAGATTTGGATTGTGCAACAACTAAAGGTTCCTTTCTTTTTTGGTTCTTTTGGTTGGTGTTTTTTTTTTTTCAGCCTTTTTAACACCAGGCCTCACCTCCCCATGCGCAAATGTTCCACCAAAACAAGCCCCCCTCCTCACAAGGAGCCAGGGAGTCTTTTTTTTTTTTTTTTTACCATATTCCAGAAAGTGTTTTACCAGACCTTTCTCCAACTCTGGCACAACACTCAAACCAAATGTGGAGATCTTGAGGTCTGGTTGTGTGAAACTCCAGTAAAGCTGTTAGATGGGGCGGCCATTTTCTGTCTCTTGGGTTTGCAGACTAGATGATACATTGGTGTATTGGTGTCTTATACTGTTTACTATTACTGTCTCTTTTTGATCATTCTGTTTATTTTTGTATAGTCTAATGCTATGTAGCCCTGCGATGAACTGGTGACATGTCCAGGGTGTACCCCGCCTTTGCCCATAAGTAGCTGGGATAGGCTCCAGTGACCCTAGTGAGGGTAAAGCAGGTTCAGATCATGAATGAATGAATGAATGAATGAATAATGCTATGTAGACAGTCAGTTTCTCCATCTTAGAGCCTCCCTTTGTCATGTTGTTCTGGAATTCCAGTGCAAAAGTAAAGTAAAACACCACTCAGGTAGGCTCCAAACAGCCCTAGTTCCAATGCATTAACACTGAACTTCTTTCTACAGATACTAAATCAAAAGGTTTTAACATTTTCCAGAATTTATTCTAGTCTCATTTGTTGTTTTTGCAACTTTGAGTATCTGATCTTGTCCAGCTTTAATGTATTGCTCCATTAATTAGATCTCAGGGCAAACATAGAATGCTTTGACATTTGCCATGTTGAATGAAAGTAATGTGTGACAGCTTGCTCGCCTGTCGATCAGACTTTCAGAGTTTTGCTTTATTTAATACAATGCATGTTTTCCTGACAGACAGTGCCACTGTAGTTGTAGTTAATGTCTTACAGTAACAAGACTGTTTAATGGATTTGTTACCCAGTGCTTGATGAAGTTTGTATTTAGCATTAAATCACCCATGACTACTCGTACTCCCACAGCTCTGCCCCTTTCATCCAAATATGGTCATTTCCCAAACCAGAGAGTCAACATGGCTATGGCCAAATCCTGATCCAGAAGCCAAAGGGTGAGGTCATGGTTTCTCCATTCACAATTTCTGAACAGACTTTGTAAGAAACGCTGCACCTTTTGCTACGATTAGGCCTGGCTCCCTGTTTTTTTAGAGAACATGGTCCACAGCATACATTGTCAGGATTTTGAAAGAATGCATATTTATTCCTGTTTTAGACCAACATCAACCTGGTCACTGGTGACCCATTTTAGCGTCACAGTAAGGGTTAGATATGAGCCATGTTGGAAAAGGGATTCAGCAACATTTTAAAAACTTTCAAATGAAGTCTAGTACATGTGTGTTGGCCTCATATTTATTAACTTTAAAACTTGACTTTAGCTGAGAGGTTGGGTTTGATGAAAACAGAGGATGTTAAAAGGTTAAAGAAAAAAAACAAAAAAAAACTAGCAACTACTTTTTGCTATTTATGTTACAGTACCAAGACCATTAAATGGCTTTTTTATCCACAGGGGTGCAACGGTACACGTCGTACTGTTTGGTACACCCCTAGTGGTTCAATTGCCATTTTAAAATGACATTTCCAGACAATTCGCATTTATATTAGTGCTTTGTAAACTACTGACTTACGGAATTCTACTGCCATTGGTTGGAGCCAGACGCAGAGCCCGGCTGGAGCTGGACATGGAGTTGGACCCAGCCCATTTGACTTAAACGGAACTCATATCCAGTTCTGAGTAAGGGCTCATTTATGATCTACGTTAAAGACACAGATGGATATGGATGGAGCGTTCTGTCCGTCCCCTGCGTACATTACGTACGTAATTCTGTTAGTTTTACAGGAGCTTGCAGATCTGTACCCAGACGGAGAATATGGAGCAGTACCACCGGGATCTGTGGAGGCAGTGTTGAAATTTGAACAGAATAATTTCCACTAATAGCAGAACTTTTCAAAGAGCGACTGTGTGTGTTAGTGAAAAACTACCGACAACTACCGACAACTACTGACAACTACCGACAACTACCCTTGTCAATATTAACATTAGTATCCACATTAGAAAAAACCTCCTCTGTTGTTGCCATGTTTGTTATTGACTTTCTTCTTCTTCTCAAGAAACTTTACTCTTCTTTGTGGTATTCGGCCAGTATGGTAATTAAGAGCAGCGCCCTCTGGTGGATTGATTGAGAAATGCTCATTCCAATGTACAGGATGCATTGAATTATGAAGGCAGTGACATATGACAACATTAGAAACGGATTTACCTATTTACGTACTTAAAGTGGACATCACTGAGCCTTAAGGCTCTTCATCAGCTCCCAGTTACGTTTTGTCACACAGCTGGGCTCTGCATCCGAACTGTACCATGAACCGCGACTCAAGAACTGCAATACATACCAAACCATGGATAACCTGTACTGTTGCATCCCCAGTTACCCAGTGCTTGAAGAACTTTGTATTTAGCATTGAATCACCCATGGCTAATCGTATTCCCACAGCTCTGCTTCTTTTGTCCAAATATGATCACTTCCTGATCCAGAAAGCCAACAAGGCAATGGCCAAATTGCTCCATGTTGGAAAGGAGATACAGCCACATTTTAAACACTTTCAAATGAAGTTTAATACATGGGTGTTTATTAGCTTTAAAACTTAGCTTTAGCTCAGAGGTTGGGCTCCATGAAAAGAGAGGATGTTAAAAGGTAAAAAAAAAAAAGATACATAAGACTGTTTCGTCATTCACTTACATTGGGATGGACTTCCTATATTCAGAGGGGAATTGTCTGTATGATTTATAGGACTGGATTGCAACCTTTGTCACAGACAGCTTGTAATTGAAAAAGCCACAATAGGACTTTGAAAAGCCATTAATTGTTACAGTTAATTAAGGTAAACATTAAATGAAGAGAGTTTTAATTGGTTTCTGTTGATGAGGGTAGGGATCTAGGGTGACCAGAATCTGCATATGTAAATAACTGAAAACTCCTCCAGGCTTCAGCTTAGCTCTTCGCAATAGAGTCCTGTATCTCTCTCTCTCTCTCTCTCTCTCTCTCTCTCTCTCTCTCTCTCTTTCTCTTTCTCGCTCTCTCTCTCCCGAGCGCTGTTTTGGTTTATTTCCTCTGTCTCTGTGTTTTGACACGCTCTTTCTCCCTGCGTCTCTCTTCCTGCACACATCCATGCATGCAAACATACATAGATGCACTGACTCAAACACCTTGGCCTCAGCTAAAGCTGTCATAAATACAAATGGGCTGCTTTTATCAAGTGACATTGACGTGATGTATGTACATGCTAAAATGCTAAAAACTGGCGCTCCCTGAAGAGATACATTTGTTAAGATGAGACATGACAGATTGGCATAAGACATCACCTTCAATACACAGGATTATCCCTAGGCCCTGATGATCCAGCAGGGTAGATTTATTTTAGCATTTTATTTTTGAAGGTTTGGAGCTTTTGTTGATATGTGTGTGCCCAGTGGTGCTCGTCATAACATATTTGATTGACTACTTTCTCCTTGCCCTAAAGACTCATTTACAATGTCATACTATGCATGAGTTACATTGTGTGCATATGGAAAGTACTGCATATACATCAGGTAGTTTTTGCTTTTTTCACTGAGCTTTAAACAGCCGCAACCTATGCCAAAGGAGAGTTAATAGTGTGCCCAATCACTTTGCTAGACAGATCACCCTAACACCAGATAGATAATGATGCTGTTAAATAAATAGCTCCTTAAAATGATTCAGATTGTTGCTAAAAGCACATGCATTTTATGGGTGACTTGGGAAAAGAGAGTAGTGGTGTTGGTGGGGGTGAGTTAGTGGGTGAATTTGCATTGCGATGTCTGCGTTTAGAGATGTGTGTATGAGACAGGCAGACAATTGGACGGCTGTTTGCTCACCCGGTCACCCTGCTGCAGTAGAAAAGCTTCTCATGGCCAATGCAGTGCTCTTGCCAGTGTTTCACAAAAAAAAAAAAAAAGAAAAAAAAAAAACACTGAACGTGCTAGAGCTGTCCAAACAGATGCTCAGTGCCATTCCAGATAGTGTTTACGTGTGTGTGTGTGTGTGTAGTGGGTGGGGTAGGCATGTGCAAGTGTACGGATGTGCACGTCACATGTGTGTTCGCGCGGTTCTTTGCGAGTGTGCTCTTTGTATCTCTGCCTGCTTGTGCGAGTGTTTTTGTTCCAAACAGATGTTTTTTACAATGTGTGTGTACAAGCTGATTCAGATCAACACCAGCCGGTGCAGTGAGTCTGGCCAAGGTGGATAATATTCACCACAAGCTAGAGCCAATAATACACGCAGTAGACCTAGAGAGGGCAAGATTTAGAGAACACATGCAGGTACACCTTTACATTTCATTTATATTTAAGCTTTTGTTCTGTAAATATAAAGTACAGTGAACCAACATGAAACATAATAATAACTATAAGTAGCATTGCAAGTGAACAGTTCTAAGCAATCACAAGGCAGGTAGGTATGTTCAAATTCATAAGTAAATGACAAGGTGTTGGATTTAGGTGCAGGCTGTTGTATGAATGAGTGGGCTCAAAACGTTCTTATTTTCTGTACTTGAAAGCTGTAAAATGTGCCTTTTTTGTCCTACTGTGACCTCGGGGTATATTATAATGTGCTGAAGGAGGACATCTGCACTTTTCAGACTGAATAGAAATGCTACAATGATTCTTAAGGTTTTCTAACCCCCTGAACAGTGTTCGGAGTAATGCATTACAAAAGTAATGTATTACAGCACAGGTGTCAAACTTGCGGCCCGGGGGCCAAATCCAGCCCACTAAAGGATCCAATCTGGCCTGTAGGATGGATTTGTGAAATACAAAAATTACACTGAAGATATTAACAATCGAGGATGTCAAAATCATTTTAATTCAGATTCCACATACAGAGCAATTAGATATCGAGTAGGTCAGACCAGTAAGATACTATCATATTAAACCTATAAATAATGAAAACAGCAAAGTTTCTCTTTGTTTTAGTGTAAAAAAGTAAAATTACATGAAAATGTTTATTTTAAAACACTGTTATTTTACAAAAAATGTGAATAACCTGAAATGTCTTAAGATAAGTAAATGTCATTTTACCAATATTCTGAATGTTATTAAATGTTTTGTGTATTTGTAATTGTAATGTAAGTTATAATGCACACATGTAAATGATAAACTAATAATATGAGGCATAATATTGCTAAAAATTGCAGTTGTTTTTCTTAAGACGTTTCGAGTTGTTCATGTTATTCCGATTTTTGTAGATATAAACATTATCATAATTTAATTTAACTTTTTTCACTCTTATTATTTTACCGGTCCGGCCCACTTGAGATCATATTGGGCTGAATGTGGCCCCTGAACTAAAATGAGTTTGACACCCCTGCATTACAGTAACATAAGGTTTCTCAACCTTTTTTGAACCAAGCCCCACTAACTGCATCAGTCTACTGGTGCTCCCCCTGTGCCTGAAAAAATGTGTGGGAGGGGGGCCTACTTCTACAAGTAACATGATGGACCTGTATGTGGAGGATGTGGTGGGTTATATAGCTGTGTAGATAAAGCTGTGAGGAAGTGAAAGGGAATTCCCCTCACCTTATCACTGACTACCTGCTGCCCCCCAAAAAACAAAAAATGTGCCACCCCACCCCCCGCCTGTCACTGACCTCAATCTGTCCTCAATCCAGACCTCAATACATAATTCTACATAACACGACGGACCTGTATGTGGAGGAGGTGTCGATAAAGCTGTGAGAAAGTGAAAGTGAGCTCCCCTCACCTCATCACTGACTATCTGCAGTATGTGCAGATTTATAATGTTGTGATGTACAACAGTAGTTGCTAACGCACCCGCACACATGCACGATGATATCACTTGTGTCCCCCCAGGAGAGTGTCCGCGCCCCCCCAGGTTGAGAACCACTGCACTAACAGATTAGTTTTTGCTATAACACAGTAGTGTAAGGCATTACTAATCATTTTTCAGTAATATTTTACTTGTTACATGTTCAATAGCACTTCCATTACAACTCACTTTTTGCTCGTAATTTAATTGCTCCAATGAAAAAAAAAAAAAAAAAAAAAAAAAAAAAAAACTAAACAGCAAGACCATGTGACTTTAAGGAATCGAAAAATGCAGGAAATGCAGCAGAAAAGTTCTATTTCCTGTTGGTGTTCAGCCAGTGGGTGAAGATGGCTGAAGACAGTCCATTGTCCACATGGACGTATATTCATTACTAACCCTAACCCTGCTTTACAGAAGGTAGTTAGCATGATCCCTGTGATCAGCAATGACAAGGTAAGCTAACGTTTCTATGACTAGTTGGAATTCTTTTATCGATTGTGGATTTATGTACTGGTCATCTGCCTTGGCGCTGCGCCCCCTGTTTGAACATGTAAAATGTTGAAAGAAAAATGCAAGCGTTCCTGTGGGGATTTAAACATCGGGTGATCATTTTACTTTGGGGGGGGGTTCATGTAATGCATTACAATTCTGAGACAGTAATATTGTAATGTAAGGAATTATGTTTAGATAACAGTAACAAGTAATCTGTAATGTATTACAGTTTGGAAGTAACTTGCACAACACTGTCCCTGAACTTGAGATGCATTCAAGGTGGAGTAAGCTGGTGTTGTTGTTTTTTATTTTGTTTTGCATAAATGGAATCACTGCAATTCTGACTGAATGAGGAAGATTCTGGTATGATTTGGGTAGTGAGCAGAAATGAGAGTAGTCTGCATGATGTGTTGAGAGATGATCACCTCGGGGAAGCATGAGCCGAGCCATAACCAAGCCAGAGCTGCAGAGCGAGAGAGAGAGAGAGAGAGAGAGAGAGAGAGATAATGGTGTATGCGGATGTGGTTCTTCTTTTGAGTCTTTTTGGGTCAGCACCAGAGATGGGTCAGCACACAGAGCAGAGGAAACAGAGGGAGGCAGAATGAATGAGAGTAATATCTCATATGTCTGTCCTTGCCCCCGGTTGCCCTCAGTCAAATCCTCACCATTATGCTTTCATGCCTGATTTATGTGATGCAGGCGATGTAGCAGTATCTTTTCTTTTGACTTTACAAGACAGGAAACAGAGAGGAGGCAAACATCGTAAACCAGTTTTGGAGCGGTGTTTATACCTGTGCAACATAAACCGAACAATGTAGCGACTAAATATAAATCCCGTCGGTACGGACTCACGTCATCCCTCGTGTTGTCGGAGCTCTGGGAAATGCAGTTTCTTTTGCTATGGTGTAATGGTGAGTGGGCAGGACTTACACAAGAGCTATTTACATCTTGTCTTAGTTGAATGAATTTCCCCTGATAACCCAGGCAGGGAGGAGTACCGAAAAAGGGAGGGGAGGGGAAGGGGCGGCCAGGCAGATGAGCCGGGAGATGTACTGGAAGTGTATCTCTACAGCTGTACGCTACATTAGTGGAATGAATGCAGAGTGATGCACAGTCACTACCAATTAAAAGGGCAAGAGAGAGGGAAATCTATAGATTAATGTACTTATGACCATAGCACGGCCACGAGAGGCAATGTGTGGGATGGTTTATCACTGATGAAGGTTATGATTGCACGGATGTAACATGGGTTATAATCATCACAGAAATAAACATGGCTGGTTGGTGGTGTTGCAATAATCAGTTAATACTTTAATGAAGACATGATGGCTTGGAGATCAAAACCTCCCGAGCTGAGATTGCTGCTCCAGCTAATTTTACTTATACAAGCACAGCGTGGCTTTACACTCCAGCACACTGAGCTGAAATATTTCCTTTATAAAGCCCCCTTTTTTTCCCATGCAGCAGCAAGCGTACATTTTCCAATTTCAAAGCATTTCTTTAGCGCAATTATTTACCGGGGTGCAGCCACAAGAGAAGCCAATTGTTAAGTGCATGCCAGGGAGTTGCATTTATAGTTACACTTACATTTTGTTTTGCCAGAGGTTGACGTTAGGCATCATCTTGCACATAGCGTTTGTTCATTTGTCAAACTCTCTCTCCACTATCTCCCATTTCTCAACACCTCCCAGTATGATCAGCCACAGACTCCAACCACCCGCGGCGAATGTGAATTAACAGACGGCATGCTGCTCGCAGCACCTTGCTTGCCACTGAAACAGATTCATCACACAGACCTAGATACTGCCTTCTCTCACTTATACGCACATACACACACTTTTTCACCTTAGAATAGCACCTCACATATCATACATCCATAGTGTTACACTCTTCACGCTTACATGCTGCACTTTGAGATCAGAAGAACAATTACATGGGTAACAAAATGTTCTTTGGTTTCCTTTGGGTGATGTTGACTAGATATCTGTGGCAGGAATAAACTTCCTCCTACGTTTACTTTTATGGTCTTTACCCATAAAGACACAAACAGCCACCGACGACCAAAACCACCTACTGATATTAAATGCTTAATACCTGCTGATCCACTAATCTTATCAATATATGTATATAATTGGTGTAAAATACAGTTTGTCCCCTTTTCATGGTCATCAGATATAACCCATTTGGACGTTCAGAGGCTCTGTAGTTACCGTGGAAACACCATCATCTTCTACAACACTGATTCACCAGTAAAACCAGTGGAGTTGGAGCAATGACAGTGGATGGACACACTTGTTTTTATGTTCAGTTAATGGTATATTTTATTCAAAAAGTCACTTTTTCTTCAGTTTTTCTCTGTTTTGATATAACCTTTGAATTTACTCTAAGCTTTTATGAACATCTACTGGATCAGTGAATTAAATATTGGAAAATACCTGATTTACACTGAAAAAACTCAAACTAAAGAGGATAATATTACCATAAAGGGTGACAAATCACTTAAGAAAGGTTAAATATAGAGGAAAAATTAATTTGGGAACTGCCACAAAAGTACCAGTGGGTCTTTACGGGTTAATGTGAACGTCCCTGCAGGTTCTCAATTTGCCACATTAATATATGACTACAGCTGGAAGAAAATCAATGTCCATTGGAAGTTGAAAGGAAGAGTGGGGCAGGGTTGCCCACAGGTCAGAGGTGCATTGTGGGATATTGACCAGCTACCATGGTGGAGTAGGTGCGTTCTGAAAACACATCACATCTACACGAATATTATTGACAGAGGCTGCCAAGCCATGCTCCGTAGTAACGTGGACAGATACTTTATTAACCTCGGAGAGGAAATTCATTTTCACAGTCAATATATGAAAGAAACAGAGGAGGCAGAGGAGGTTTTTCACATTTGTACAGGTGTACCGTAGTTAGGTCTCCACATGACACCTGATACTTTGGAAGAATATGTACAAGTGTTGCTTTAACCCTTTATAGGGCACTCATAGATATGCTCTGAAATTCTAAATTTCAGCCTTAGTGTGTTATTGGAGGACAAAAGACTTTAAGAGTTTTGTGAAATTTTTACAAACATTTTATTGTTATGTAGAAAATCAAGCTTGTTACCATATTTGGTTCTTTACCCATAAGGGGCAAAACAAAAAAACACATGTAATGTAAAAAAACCAAAAAAACATGTATTTTAGAACATTACAACATGACTTTTAGAACATTAGAACATCATAAATGCTGCTCCAGACACCTGTCCACATCCACATTATCCCTTTGAACATCATTCCTTACATTAGTACCATTACTTCATGGTACCTAACAAAGCAGGTACACTCACTGTTCATGCAGAGGTGGACCTTACAGACCCTGTAGACCACATTGGACCTGAGATTATTAACTCACTGCCCTCACTGGAACTGTTGATGTCACTGTTTTGTAATGTAAACAGAAATGATCCAGAAATAGTCACTTGCCCAATAAAGGGTTAAACCAGAGAAACAGCAGCAATCTCCCAGCATCCAGAAACTTGTCAATTATTAATTTGTTGTGCTAAAGCGTGATACTAATAATTGCTATTTATGTTAAACGCTGAAGTAATAACCAGACGATTGTTAAAATGCCATAATATCCCATCATATTATGGTAACACTTAGTCCATAGTCTTTCATAATCACATAATGGTATTTAGAAGTTTTTGTTTTCTTTGTCATGGTCAGAAAAACACATCCTCTAATTAACGCTCCGGCAACAGATCACATTGTTTAAGGTAAAGTCTCCCAGTGACATTAAATGTAACCCACTGAGACAACAAAAGCCTTTGTTTTTCTGTGTTGTACGCAAACGTTGAGTGTTCTGCGATATGGCGTTCAAATGGCCTTTTTCAAAGAACGGTCTGCTTTTCCTCCTTTAATCTCATTAAAGCTCGAACATCCTTAACCGGTAAAGCTCTTTTCATAAAACTTCATGAACTCCAGTGAACTTGAATTTCTCAAAGCCTGTTCTTCAAGTAATCATGTCCAGTTAAATCAAATAGACTTTATTTACTGAATTATTTTTCTCTTTTTTTTCCCCTTGAATAAGTCAGTAACAGTTCTGCAGCTCAGGGGTTTGAGGTCAATACACAGATGAGTGAACATAACACAAGTACTGTATGTACAAGGACAGTTAAGGAACAAACAGTCGCGAACGATAAAAAACATTATATACCTGCTGCTGTGCGTGAGTAACAGACTGACGGGATGTTCAGCCCTGTGTCTCATAATGAACTACATAAAGAGTAAAGCAATACCCTTCTGCTAGTATTTTACATGACTCCTTTGGAAATAGAGGCTATTCAGGCTTGTTAAGCTTCCAGGAGCTGCCTAGAAGCCTGTCATTTCACATTAAAGTAGCCTAACATTGGTACTCTCAAGGATTTAGTCCTCACTGGACAGCGTATGTTATATTTATATATAGATTTGAGATGGAAGGCAGACAGGATTGTCTACTCATCCAACATTAGCCTCTGTGTGTGTGCATAAGTGTGTGTCTTTGCATATATTTCGTGCCCTTGGGAGTGTGTGTTTGTTCCTCAGTGGTACAATGCATTTCCATTATAAGGCATATGCCACCCTGTGTTATGGTTAGCTGGGCTGTTAGCTGTTTCTGTGACTGTCACATCTATAGCGGGGAAAGGAGCGGGATATTTCCTGTTTAGATGCCGCCAATTTCCTCTTCATGCATAGTGCACACACTCGGACACACCCATACACAATTGATAGATTTATTATAGCGTGTCAGGAAAGTGCAGGCTTCACATTTCAGCAAAATGGACCCATTTGGTGTGCGAATGACTAGCCCCCACCACCCTCCTTGCCTTCTCCCCCCTGTCCTCGCTCCTACCAACTCTTCTCAACCCCACTTCCTCCCCACCCCACCTATCCGGCGAGCGTGCCAGCCCACTCAGCCGAATCCGGAAGGGGACCGAATACATGTTTCTGTCACAAGCTTCTTGTCAGCTTTTTTACATGAGCAGGAGAAATGGGGAAAGAACGGGTCATTCTGACAGTAGGAATCACTCTGTGTGGATCTTAAATGTTTTACGGCCTTAATGGGCCTCCAGAAATAGATGCAGTGCTAATGTCCTCTGACTCTAGGAATAGATGTGTCTGTGCTAAGTGTGTGTATTTATGCTTGGGAATATGTGTGAGGCTTCGCGCATGTCCGTTTGTGTCTGCGGCTGCTGGTGTGTGCGATTCAGATGGGCTTAAGTGAGGGATTCTCGCATGCAAATGAAGCCACTTAAATCTGGGTCCTTTTTTCCCCTCTATCTCAAAGGACACCTTATTCTCTATTTAGAGCACCACTTTGACATCAGCCCTATGGAGGCAAGGCCCTATGGGGCTTTGGTCTTAAGTGGTGCACTATAGACTATAAGGAATCATCCAGATTTGCCTTATATAATCTCTAATGCTTAGACATATCCACAACAAATCTTCAACAAGCCTTTTTGCCTGATGCAGACGCTCAACATAACCCATCGCCCAGCTTGAGCATTAAGCAATACCTTTTGAAGAAGTGTTCAATATCATGGGATTCCTGGCATTCGGTGCTTGCAGACCGCATTTGCTGCTTTAGAACAGTTAACCATCTCCCAGCATGGTTCCTGTTCTCCAGACAGACTCTGACTTAGAATATTGATCTCTCTGCTAGCTGTATCCTTACCCCTCAGACAATCCATACTAAATGTATTAGCTGTGGAGAGAGCTACAATGTCCTCTGCAGCTAATCATATTTAGCCAAAGAGAGAGGCATCTTTAAAGAAGCAGCTTATTTTCACTGCCAGAGTGAATTGTCCAGACCAGAGGATGGTGCTGCAGTGTGCAACATCAAAAGGTGGACTTCAGAGACCTGCCTATTAGAAAATAATTTAGGCTCATCACAAAATGTCCCACATTGGACAAGAACTGGCACAGGGCCTACACAAACAACTAGACATGTTCGTGTATATACTCCGAGGGAATCATTGCAATAAACAGAGCAGTATCTTTAATTTTTCCCCCCCATCTCCCTTTAATAGCAGGACCATAGAAACATGCGCAGAACTGTCATGCATCACAACAGGCATCATACAGGAGAGCAGCGCTGATTGTTGAGTGGGGCAATCAAAGGCTTTGATGCTAATCAGTGCTCTGTCCTGCCAGCTCTGGATGACGGTGGAAATGTACAATAAAGAAAAGGCTTTTATAGCAGACGCTGATGCCTGGCTGACATGATTGCTGTCTACCTCATTCACTGGGGGAGCAGGGGATAGAAATCAGTCTTGAGCTGAGGGATAGGGGCTGTATACTGGCTTGAGTCCCCTAACACAGTGCCACATGTAATGAGCTTTGGATTTGGGCTCCATCATGCATAGACTTTTCCACCTAATCTGTTAAATACTTTGTGAACCATTCATTACATTTGTTTGGGTTGATTTCCATGCTGCTACTTCTGTCGAGATGACAGTAGTACATTGTTTGGCGGGATCTCCTGCAAACGGGTCTGATAACACCTGTGCTGCTTGATGCAGCGAGCGTATTCCTGGCACTCATCTTCTCTCTTGGTAGGGGGGCTGCCGGTGATGTGTGTTTTTCTATCCGTTGATTTCTCTCAGTGTGCTCTGAGCACTTCTGTGTTCTTCTCCACCTGTCTCAGCTCTTTCCAGAACCTTTTTTGGACATATAGGTTTTTGTTTTCTGCTTTACTGTTCCTGTGTGTGTGTATTTGGGTTTGTGTTTGTGTGTGTTTACTGTTGGAGAAAGAGGGACAGAAATAAAGACAGACGGAGGAAGGTTTTTGACAGTCCATCTCTATTGTGTTTTTCTTTTCTTTTTTTTAATTTTGACTCTCTGTGCATGTGTGGATGCTACCTCTGCCCGTTGGTTGACAGGCTGTTGTTCGGCCTCTCTGACAGACAGTTCCATTAAATCATGCTGCAATGGTAACCCGCAGTGACAGGACGCCATCGCCTCCCTGGGATTTCTCCATCAGGGTCTCTCATGCGCTTAACGAGGAAGTAAACATGCTAAATTGTCTGTTGAAAATGAAGTGAAGAGGCTGTCTCAATACGGTTTGTCACATGTGACGTCCACAGAAATTTCTTCACTTGAAGCTGTAATCATAACAGTTTAAACATCAACAGAAATTAGTCATCTTTGTTTCTTAACCCTTGAAGAGCCAGTGCTACTTTTGTGGCAGTTCCAAAATATATTTTTTCCTCCATATTGAACTTTTCTTAAGTGATTTATCGCCATTTATTATGACATTATCGTCTGTATTTTGTGTATTTTCCTATATTTAATTTACTGATCATGTGGATTTTCATAAAAGTTCAGATTATAAATAATGGTTATTATATCAAAAATGGAGAAAACTGAAGAAAAAGTGACTTTTTCAGCAAAATACCTCATTAACTGAACATAAAAACAAGTGTCTCCATCCACTTTCATTGATCAAACTTAATGGGTTTTACTGGTGAATCAATGTTGTAGAAGATGATGGTGTTTCCATGGTAACTACAGAGCCTATGAACGTCCAAACTGGTCATATCCGATGACACTAGTCACAAAACTTTACCTCTGTTTACTAAATGTTGAAAAAACAGAAGTGTGTTTTAATTCACCTGACTAGTTGAGAAAAAAGGTCTTTCCATTGCAGTTTTGCGTGATATAACATTTGCGCTACACACGAAAAACCACCTATTGCCAGCACAAAAACTTTTAATCAAAAAATTAGACTTTTGGCGAAATTGTCGTTTTTCCATTAGATAATTTTTTATGCGCAAGTTATATTTGCACAGTTTGAGGGTCAATGGAAAAGCGATTAATGAAAAGACGACAAACTGCGTTTTACATCAATTATTTACATGTATTGATAGAATTAGTGGATCGACAGGTGTTAAACATTTTATATCAGTAGTTGGTTATAGTCGCCAGTGGCTGTTTGGGTCTTTAAGGGTCAAGACCATAAAAGAAAATGTGAGAAGAACTTTTGTCCTGCCACTGATTTTTTGCCGCTGGTTCAGAATTTGCAAAACATTTTAGATCAGTAGATGGTTTTAATTGTCAGTGGCTGTTTGGGTCTTTATGGGTTAAATAGAAAACATATCGGCCTACATATACAGTACATAAACCATAAACTTACACTGTAACAGCATAATATTAATGTTGCAATATGCATGCTACTAACAAACAGCAGAGTCAGCACACATTCTTTACTCCACTAGATGTAGAGATACTAGTGTGAAAAAACAACAAATCTGGTAAAAGTTTAAGCACTGATTTGCTTTTTATTGCAGTAACAGCAAAAAAAAAAAAAAAAAGGCTCTAAAATATACTTAAAATATAGGCACTTAAAGGATGTTCTGTTGGCTGTTCCTATGCAAAGCTAACTGAACCATATGTCATATTAATAAAATGTACATCTGTTTTATTTTTTCCTGTTATATTTGTCATTCATGATGGATAACAGCCATGGATTGTCTTTTCTATGTGATATTTTTCCATTCATTTAAGTTGATGAACGGTTCAGTCATTGATGCTGGGAAGGTGGAAAGTAATACATAGCAAGATAAATATCTGTAAAATAGATTAAAGCTAAAGTAAAGGAGGAGAAAGTACAGAGAGGGAGTAAAAGTAACAATGTGGATAGATATCTATAACTACTTTGCTCTGCTTTGATGAGATGTTCATATATAGTCACGGAAAAAAAATATTAGACCACCCTTGTTTTCTTCAGTTTCTTGTTCATTTTAATGCCTGGTACAATTAAAGGTACATTCGTTTGGACAAATACAATGATTTTCAGAGCTGATATGTAGCCATTTTCCATGTTTTCTGGATAAGAACCAAAATCACTTCAGTTCTTACATCAATAGCTATGGCATTGTACTGCCAAAAACAGTGCTTTTAGGCATTCCATGTTTTCTTTTCTGTCTGTTTTAGTCACATGACACACACAGGAGTTAGTACTTAATTGCATAACCATTGTTTTTGATGAGTTTTGATGGTCTAATAATTTTTTCCGTGACTATACGTAGTAAAACAGAAAATCTCAAGAAATTAAGAGCATTGTCAGAGTATGATGTGATGTGATTTTGATTCGGCATATGGTCAACTTTTCAGAGGAATATTAGTTCTAAATGTCAGATTTTATGGAGAATTATCTATGACATTGTTGTTTGAAGTGTATTGAGTATATTAAAGTCCGCTTAAGTCTTCAGCTAATCCACTTTAACCTGCCAGAGTTTGTGACACTAAATATTCTCCTGCTGCTGATGAAATAAAGTCAGGACATCAAAAATGAGAAGAATTCTTGTAGTGTTATTGATACTTTTTATTTATGTATTAAAGCCCTGCTTGTCAACATTAAGCAACATTGTATGATTGTCATATACCAAGTAAAAACACTAATAAAAACTTCCATTTACAGAAAAAATAGAATTACAAAAACAAAAGAAAGAGAAGAATCTCATTCAACTGCCGGTGCCTATAGATGTCAGATTGTCGGGTAATTCTGCTTTTACATACACTGTTACCCATAAAGTTGTAATAATTGTGTTTTCAGACACATTCCTTTTCTTATTCCTATTTATACACATCAGTTATCACTTTGAAAAGGTGCAATGTTTACATACTGAGACCAAGATACACTTAATCTATCAAGAATAAATCACATTCCCACAATCATTCCAAGAGAAGAGGTTAAAAAAAAATATTTTAAGTTCATGGGCAACGATGTGGATCTGTTATTTTGTTCAGTAACCCTGGATATGAGTGGTAATTTTAATACCAACATAATGCTGGAAACAGGAGTATCTTTGACTTCACCTCAGTAGGTAAACTGGTCAAGAATAAACTGTGAATGTAAGAGTGAATGGTTGTTTGTGTCTGTATGTCAGCCCTGTGATGAACTGGTGACATCGATCTTCGCCCAGGTTGAGTCTGAAAATAAATGAATGAATTGTGCAAACCCATTAAGAAACTTAGACTTCTTCTAGTCTGTCTCTACAGGCAGACCAAAAATTGTGAATAAAGAATGAAATGTGATTGTTATTAAAAAAACAAAACAAACAAAAGATCACCCAACTCTGTAGGGGGACTGAAGCGTATTAACCACCTTAAACAACCTGAAATGGTCTGACTTCTCTACATCCACAGAATAATCTTGTGTATAGCAAACCTATCACTTACTCTACACTGAAGAAAATAATAGCCATGGTTTGTTGCACCACGGCTATACTGACAGGTTTGCAGAAACCTTGTTTTTTTTGTTTTTTTTCAGATTTTTCCAAATAGTTCTGCAGACAATTATTTTCAAGAACAGAGTCATGGTGTGGCAATGCTACTGTTGCACAAAGGCCACACAAAAATAAATGCATCTCCTTTGATGACTCGTCTAATAAATGAGTGCTACACATGAAGATGCTGTTTGTTGTGAATCTTCTTGCAGACTGACGAAGAGTCAGCCTAGGAGCTGCCTGGTGAGAAAACACTGAGTGGATTTTGAAGAGGTGTTGAGTGCAGGGGATGATGGCTCTGCTTGTTCCTTTTAAGGTTATTTTAAGCCGCAGACCTGCAGGGTGTGTGTGCTGTGTTAGAGTGCAGTGGTGGTGGTGTGTGTGTGTGTGTGTATGTGTGTGTGTGTGTGTGTGTGTGTGTGTGTCAGGGTTGTGTTTTAATTAGAGAGACAGGAGTGTGTCCTTGGGCTGCCGCAGAGGGTCAGGAGAACCTGGTAGTCTGGGAGAGCAGTGGCTGGGACAAGTCTGGCAGGCCTGCTAAACACCCATTACCCAAACGTGTAGATGCGCTCAAAAGTGCATGCACTCCCCCGCACGCCCGTGCACACCCATGCACGCACATACGCATCCTGATCTTGGCGCCATTCCTGTTGGCCAGTGATACCATGGTAACTGAGTAGCCTGCATCTCCATGTGTTCCATGGCCTTCTCTCATCTCTGAAAGCCAAATTACCACTGGCACTACTCTGGGGAGATGGAGAGGGGCAAGAGAGAGAGAGAGAAAGAGAGAGAGAGAGCGAGGGAGGTGGGCAGATTGAGAAAGGCGGCAGGAGGTGGAGTGGAAGGAGCAAGGGGAGTACGAGAGGGAGGTGAAGGGAACTGAAAGAAGAAAAGGTTGAGAGGGGAGAGGGAGGAAGCGTCTGACATTTATGTTCCTGGCTAACAGAAAATGCCACTCCAGCCTGGCATCTCCCTTTCAATCTCTGTTGCTCTCTCCAGCCTCCCTCTGACCTAAGACCTTCTCCCGCTGCAGCTTCTCTACGTCTCACTTCATTCCTGCCACTTTGCACTGGTCACTTCGCTTCTCATTTCCCTGCAAGAACCTCTTCCCATTTTCATATGTCTACCATATGACCTCTGGCTCTCCTCCAGTCCTTTCTTCATCTCCCTGTAGTCATTTCCATATCACAGGCCTTCACCTATGCCACATCACGCCCATCTTTCGTCAGCCTTCTGCTTTGATTCTCTGCCTCTGAATCCTCTTTAACCTCCTCCCTCTTGCCTCACGCACCTTTGCATCTCGTCCTTTTCTCTCTTTCTCTCTCCAGCTAATCCCCTCCTCTCCCCTCCCCTTCCCCACACACCTCTAGTGTGCCTAGCCTGGGTCCCAGCCGATGATGGGACTCATAAAGCCTCCCCGATGAGGCGATAGCTAATGGCTGTTGAATAATGCATGGCAGGCAGGATTTAGAGAGCCCAGTCTATTAGCCTGACCAAATACTCTGGGCTTTTATTAAAGACCAACACTTACAATTACAAACTACATTAAGGCTGGGGTCCTGTCTCAGCTCACCCTCACTCTCCATTCGTCGCTGTCTCTGCGGTCATAGCTAAGACAGAATATTATCCTTTGCTTTTTAAGATTTTATAGCCTCGGAGCAACTGACCCTTTTAGAAAGGGTCACTGATAGTCTTTTCTGGTTGTTGTCTCATTTTTTACGTTACTGTGTCAGAGGTTATTGGCCCTTTTAGTCACTATTGTAGATAGAAAAAGAGATATGTGAGGTGAAAGACCGCATTGTCACATTTTCTCTGTTGTTAGTGCTCGGTTTAAAACCACAGACTGATCTATATGTGCAGGCTTTTATGTCTTGTCCTGCTTTCGGATTATTTATACAGCTGATTTTATTCAGGGTATTGACAGCTGTGTGTGCTAGAAACAGTGTGTGCTCAGTGGTGTGATGGACATTCATATGAGTGTGTTTAGCATACAGTACACACCTGCATTAAGTTGTGTGCTCCATTGCTGTAGAACTGTCATCTATGAGATGGATTTTCATTTTCTCTGCGCTCACTGTTACTGCTGTTGCCGCTGATGAGCCACACTTGCACATCATTCCACATGATTATACCCAAATGTTAATGGCTGCTAATAGCTATAAGTGTCTAAAAGTATGTCCTGTAAGTGGCTTGTGAACACTCATAAAGTGTTGTCAGCTAATGGCTATCTAAACATCTTTTTACTTGGCTATGTTTAAGTGCACACTTAGCTCTCTTGCTGTAATAGTGTATTGACCTATCTCCTAATTTTGAGATTGCTATGCAAGGTTTCATGTTGCATTTGCATACGCCGTTGTGACACGTCTGCATATTCTTGACAAGTTTGCAGAGGTAGGTATTTGTGTACGTCACGGTGCCTTGAGGTAATTTCAAAATGAGCCCGTAGTCACAGGATCAGCGGTCAGAGGGCCACTGTCAACCCAACGGTTCACTTTAATACTCTGAAAGATCTTTAATCATGTAATTTGGGGGACTGGGGAGATGTCCAGGCCATGTCAAATTGAGACACTATTGGGAATGATAGACTGACATCAGTCAGGTCAGCACTGATCTATCCCCACATCCTGGGCCTCGCTGTCCCTGGTCTGCTGTACTGTACGTCTGGAAAGCTAAGTGAATTCATGTTTGATCTACTAATGGCCAGAGGATGAGAACTGCTGCTTAATTTGTGGCCAGAAACATCCACCTCATAAGCTGCCACTTCTTGTTTATTTGCCAGTATACGCCTCTTGCTTTTCTTGCTGATGTTTATCTAGTCTGATCTTATGCCTGACCCTACGGCCAGCCTGCATTCCTCAATAGACTGCACTCTATATATAGTATTCCCCTAAATGTCACCGACTTTTGTGTATCAAAGCACATGCTCGCAAACCTGTCTTGCAGTTGAAATGTACTACAGTTGTGTGTCTGTATTCTGGGCATGTCTTTGTTAGACCTATGGGCTTTAACCAAAGACGTATCTGAAAACCAGCACAACAGGTAGAGAAATGGCTTCATCATTAGACAACCACAAACCAGTATCATCCTGAATCCTAAAGCTGATCTTTACACTGTTATCATGTACCTTCCGTGTCCTTTTTGGAAGTAATTGTATTTTTTTGTTGTGTTGTTTTATTATTATTGACCAGAGAATGAAAGGAAAATCATTTTAATAATACTGAGTATGTTTGTGTGCTTGTATTTCTTATACTCTCTAATCATGTAAATACCTACCTAACATGCTAATTAGCTTGGCACATATCTAATACTTGTGCATATTTTAATTTTTGATGTATGAAATATGTGAATACATCAAGTTTTTGCATTAATTTACATTTATGAACCAAATGATGTGAAATCTATTAAACTGAAAGTTGGCATCGCATGTTGTGTATGGCTTATATAGAATATACTGTATGTACATATGCCATGATTATTTCATACACTATATGTAGTAGTAGTAGCAGTAGTAATTAGGGATGGGAATTGTTAAGAATTTAACAATTCTGATTCCATTATCGATATTGCTTATCGATCCGATTCTTATCGATTCTCTTATCAATTCTCATTGGGTGAGGGAATAAAACAGTACAAACGGGTGTGTTTGCATTAACTGTCTTTTATATTTCCATCTCTGCACAGAAAATATAACATATACAGTGTGTACAAATAATAAGAACAGATGACACTGGGCCGGTTTGGGGGGGCGTACAGTGAAAATGAAACTAAAGCTGCTTTACCAATTCCTCTGTTGCCGCATTTCTACTACGTGGAACCGGTTCGACTCGGCTCAGCTTGTCTCCCGTTGTTGTGCTCCTCATTTCCTTTCCCTTCTTACCTTCGGAAACTTGTATTTGAGGAGTTACAATGTTTGTTGCCCACACCGGAACCGGCCCAGCGTTCACTCTGCCACTACATTCACAAAGTAGAGTATCAATTACGTGACATTCCTGTAAATGGTTCACATGCTGTGGACAAATATTTGAACATATTGGAGGGATTCCACACTTTTGAAGACATGGAAGCTTTGGCAGTGTTCCAAGTAAGTGGACCTGGTGTCATATTTTTAGACCGTTTCTGCCTCAACGCCATGTTGGCTACATTCTGACCAAAACAAAGAAGCGGACGTGTGACATCATCGCGCATGCACAGCAAAGGCAGAATCAATAAGCAGAATTGTTAAGCGGGTAGGCAAACGATTCCAAGGAATCGAGCTACTGGGAACCGGTTCTCAAAAAGAGCCGGTTCTCGATTCCCATCCCTAGTAGTAATGGTAGTTTGTTCGGTCGTTAATTACTTTAAACAACAAACAAAAAACAACATATTCATTGTTCCATATATAATGTGACCAAAAGGGTTTAGGCTGAAGTAAAGACTTATTTTGCCTAACCCTATTTACAATTAATACATTTCCACATGAAAACAAACAAACAAGAATTTTCAGTGTAATCATTGCTAAATATACAACAGAAGAGAATACATATGTAATTTAATTCAGATAAATCATGTCCTTATCTCAACTACCAATATTGATCCTTGTCTTTTAAACAAGTATTTTCTTTAGTCAATCCTGAGCTCTATATTTTTGAATAATAGTTCATTTGTACATCTTTTTAAAAGCTGTAATTGTTGTCGACTGTTTGAATTGATCTTCCAGGCCATTCCAAAGATTAACCCCACTAACAGAAATACATCCACTTTTTTATTTGTTCTTGCCTTAGCTTTTTTTTTTTTTTTTTTTTTTTTGTCTTTTAATTCTGGCTCCTCTGAGGCTATACTGACTTTTCCTACATTCAAACATCTCCTGGATGTAAGGAGTCCTATAGGTGACATCATCTCCTTTAGTCTGGGGTATATACTGTATATCATGCATTACATTTCTATGCAGTATCAAAACATCTAGACCTAAACTAAACCGAACTAATTTTTTATATTTTAATGACCTAATATGGATATTATGTGCCAACTGTATGAGATAAAATATTGACACACAGTGCTACTACAGTAAACCTCTTACTAAAGTCCGTGTGGCTCATTCTGTTTGAACCAACACTGTCAACACTGTTGCAGATTTCTTACAAAATTAACATTCTTCATTTCACCCTTGCATTTTACAGATTTTTAAGATACTTTGAAGTTAAGTTAAGATTTTTAAAACCCTCAGTTTATGTGAAAATAGAAATGCAATCCTGTAATTCAAATTGCTTAAGCAGAAACAACAACAGTAGATATATAGGCTTCTAGTGTTTTTGGTCCAAGCCTTTACAATTGGATACTTCAGATTTTTATTTTTTATTTTTTTTTATTTTAATGTCAGTACATACCTACCTGCAGTAGAACACAGACCAGAGATGTGTCTTATCTTTTAAGATGTCACCCTAGTCCCGCCCACATTGTGTGAACAGAAGGAGAAATGATTTGTTGCAGAAAATATCTGTCCAAATGTCTGAGCCAAAGCACTGTTAAATGTGGCTAATCGTCACAACAGGCTAAAATGTCAGTTGATTGAATCATATTTTTCATACTTACAATGATAAAAATGTGATCCTTTTTATTTAGCTCCTCAGTGAAAATATCACCTCCTATAAATCTCAACTGTACAGTATCAGCAGTAGGTCACAGCTAATCTAATCAGCCTAGAACCACAGTGTTGCATCATTACAATTTCACTATATCATTTTTGGAATTTATGGGTTTGGCAAGAACATATGAATACTGTCGTCTTGGGCGCAGTTGCAAAAAAAAAAAAAAATATTGGTACCATCCCAGTAGCCTGAGTACAAAAGGGTCACTAAATGTCTTGTTTTTCTCTTCACCAATCAAAGAGTCCAGTAAGTGAGTAGAGGGCGATGGCAGCCTGGGAAATCATGTCAGTCCGTATCAGTGAGCTCTCACATATATATCTGATTGCATCTCTACAGCTTTATACTGATATGGACATTAACAAACGACTTAAGTGTGTGTGTGTTCAACGAAGGCAAGTGTTGAGACAGCAGAGGACTGCGCTGTCTTATCTTCGTTAACTGTATTCTTCTGTCTCTCTAGAGGCACATGGGGAGCAGAGGGCAACTGCAGTCTGATGTGGGGCATCTGTTCCCACATTTGTTAAGCCTCTCCTGGTGTGTATGTGTGTGTGTGTGTGTGTGTGTGTGTGTGTGTGTGTGGTCTGTGTGCGTGTCTGTGTGGGGTTTTTTTTAAAGAGCGTGAGAGCGAGGGACAGACGGCGTGCGAAAGCGTATGCGTGTACGATGTGATTGGTGTGATAGGTGCGGGTGGTGGACTGGAACGGCAAGGTGTTGTTGCAATAGAGGGCAAGTGCCGACTTGTCATTGGTCTGTGTTAATGGTGACCTCGGGCGGCGGCTGCGCTCACCTCATTGACCGTAAGATGGCCGCCAGTTGAGTCTGCAGGTGGTGCTGAAGACATCTCTTTCCTCTTATTCGCTCCCTCTCTCTTTTGCACGCTTTTTATGTAACTATCTCTCTCCACCATCTATTACATGTGCCAGTCAGAATACCAAGCAGCCCCTCATCCTTTTTGCGACTCTTGTATTACCACAGTCTCGCAGTCTGGTCCTCCTGTGCACAGAACATATACTGTATATGCCTCTGTGAGTGTTTTCCATACCAGAATCTCAATGGGGACATTACATGCATAACCTACTGTATAATAAGACATTAGTTGGCCCCAGATGCCTGGTTAAGATAGAAGGGGAGATGTGTTAATTAGACTCATTTAAAGCACAAGGTAGAAAAGAGCAGGACCTCGTCAGAGATGACCTGCTTCTCCTTGAGAAGAGCCACCGAGTTACTGATCAAAGTTTCAAATGGCGAACCACCAGGGATGCGGAGGTGAGCTAGTAGTGGACTTCTTTAACTCAAGAGCAGCCAGCGCTGGTAGATGTAATGGGAATAGGAATTATTAACTAGAGCGGCATAGTATGGAAATAGTGTCTCTGGTGTGCCATCACCGAGACGGAAAGCTTATAGTACCCTGATTTATGGCTGCTGTGGAGAATTGAGTGCTTCATAAAGATTTGCCGCTGGCTGAGATGGAGTAATCAGTGAAGTGATCTGACTTTGGTGGATTACATTTCCAACGAGTTGTAAAGTCAGTTACAATGCCTTGACTTTGTCTGTCGGACAGTTGGAGTCTAACTCTGGCCCTCTGTCAAGGTCATATGGATTAGAAATGATTGGGTTTCCAATACTCTACTGGGGAGTTCTGCATGATGAATCATCACTCCATTCTAAATCGACACCAATTAAGAAGGGTTTGTTTATTCCGCTGTGGGACATGCTGTGGATGTTCGCTTGGAACAAGCATTTTCAGCCCCTTTCTCTTTTCACCAGCAACACTGTGGCATTTGCAGGGATTAGTATAATGTTTGTGAGAGTGTGTGGGTGCGTGTATATGTACGAGCTTTCTCGCATGTTGTGGGTTCATATTTGTTTCAAGCTTTCAGATTCACAATTTATTTGCACACCCGCACACCCATGTGTTTGTATGTGGTGAGGACATGTTGGTTGTGTGTGTCCACAGTCATGTCACTCAGTGTTTACTGTGTAGCCTGCTCTGTTTGTGCCAGTCGCTTCATGTCTGTAAGGCATGCTATATGAAAAGTGAGGTTGTGGAGCCCAGTGTCGGAGCCAGTGAATTCATTTGCATTCATTCCACTGCCTGTCTCTCCTCAGAGCCCATTCTAATTACCAGCAGCTCAGGTCTGCTATACTGCGCATACTCTATCTCTCTCACTCAGAAAAAATGGGCTGCTGGTGGTGCATTCCTTTAGCTTTGATACTACCCTCTCTTTAGCCTGCCAGGAATCTCTTCATGTTGCTTTGTTTGCTGTCAAGCTCAGGCACTTTCTCCTGTTTTTGGAATGAGAGTCAGAGGAAATATAGAGTATGCATGTGTGTGCAAGAGCAAGTCCACCTCACTGTTTGTGCTTGCTGTGATTGTTCTGGGGTTGAGGGAGATGCAGTGTGTGTTCATATATATGAGAGAGTGAGGAAGGAGGGAGAGAATCATGAGGCTAGTAAAAGATGAATGTGTGTACTAATCACCGTAATGGCTAGTGTGGCGTTTCACCTCCTGAGTCTCAAACACCTTATCACGCCCTCTTCCTGGTGATGCAGATTTCCAGCAGGGCTAATAACTCACACAATATCACGCCACCGCAACTGAGCATGAGCCGGAGCCCTTCCAGACACTCATATGCATACTTATGCATGCATGCATGCACACACATGGAAGTATGACACGCACCGACACACACACAAACACACACAAACACCTGCACTATGTTCCATGGCAGGTGGCAATGACCGAGCACCCTGCAGCAATGACAAGGTCAGGAAGATCAGGACACTGCTGTGCTCTCAGGAGAGATGAGCTGAGCTCAGCTAGCTAATATTCCACTGTCGGCCACATTCAGGAAAACTTACGCTGGCTTCCTCCCAGAGGTGCCAAAGGTACACATTGTAGATATGGATACGTGTGTAAGAAATAAACTGTTGGAAGTACTACTTCAACTTTTTTATTTAAGTAAAAGTGACAAATAATTTAAAGCTATTTGAAGGATAATAATCCTCAGGAGCTGAAATTAGGGTAAATAACTGAATTAATAATAATGCACACCTTCCTACCATAGTTCTGTCCTCTGGGTCCAAATCAAAAGGTTAAATACAAAGATAAATGACCTGACTCTGTTGCATGTTGCTGTGGAAAGTGAAGTCACTTTTGTCGGCTTCCAAATGGAGCCACAGTGTAGAGCAGTAGAGGAAATCTTGACAGTGACCGGTAATTACAGCCAATCATGTATTTAACCCCCTCCTGCCTGAAAACCCCTGTAATTAGTCTTAGAACACTTGAATTACAATATGCTGAAAGGAAAATATGAAATTATTATCCAAAGATGCCAAGAAGCTCTCAAACGTTGCAGTTTTGAAGGTGTAATGTGTGGTATTCAGAGGCATTTAACCATATTGCAGATTGCAACCAACTAAATGGTAACAAGTTCCTGAGGCAATATTACTGGTTTGTACTTGAACATAGTAGATGATGTTAATACGCCGTAACTCTTCATGTCAACCACTATAAAATACAAAGGAGAAGATGAGGAAGTCTACAGTGGAAGCATGGTGGTGCAACATGGTGCTGACTCCACGAAAAGTAACCTCCTCCTGCTGTAGCTATAAACAGCTCCTTCTAATGTAATGAAAACACAACAATTTAGAATTTCACACAAGAAAACATAATTCTTTATATTACATCCAGTTCTGCTATTAGCTCCATCTACACCCCCTTAAATTGCACACAGTAGACCTTTACTTTACTACATTTACTGCAAAATTCATTACGGTTAAAAAAGTTTGGTCGGGTAGTTCACGTCTGCAAAACATCATCTGATTAATTACAAGTTTTAAATAGATCATTTAAATATCACAGGACCGAAGGAGGGTACTCTTCTCGAAAATGTAATTTGTGCGCGGGCCCCTGCAGTGAGGTGTTTGAGTGATGGTAAGCTTCTTGCTGTAGAGCCGAGGAGTTAGACTCAGGAGGTTTTACGCCCTCTCTAGGGAAATGCTACTTTCAGAATCACCTGCAGCCTAAACATGATTGTGGAGCAGCTCCGGAGTTGTTTTTGAAGATGGGGGTACAAACAAGCAATTACACAAATACTCACAGACACGTACACCTTTCACGCACACACACATACACATGTCTATAAATACGTGCAAATACACACTGAGTGATTCCTCTGGTATATGGGAAAAAAAAGTAGATGATGCATGGCTGCTAATTATCAGGCTCTGTATGAAAATCGACTGGGTTCCGAGCGAGAGGGGAAAATCTCTTAGAGCACTCGGGTTTCTTCATTTGTATTTTCTTGCTTTAATTGGACAACATGATTGTGTCACTTTGTTAAATGGAGATCCCACCGTTTATCCCCGTGTCTGCAGAGATGAATCAATGGCTGTTTTTATTCTAATTGCTGTCTCAAAGCTGACTGTCATCAATGTAATTATCAGTGCTTCTCCCGCCATCACTGTTGTTTTTCCATCGGCACTGTTACCACTGTTATTACCCATGCTATGCTGTGGTTTAGCTTTGTTATTCTCACCAGCACTATTATCGGTAGTCTTATCATCCTCATCGACTTCATCATTGCCACCGTGTTCATTTAGTGTTATTAATACCCATTATCATGCGTTCATAGTTGATATTATCAATATTACCATCCTTCACGGAGTCTTCATCATTAACCAGCCAGTGAAAGGAGACATATTGGAACTTTGAATGTCTGATGAGATAATGTTTTATCTGTAGTAGGGAACTCTGTTTAGACAAAGACGAATTATTTCAGAGTCAGATGGTCAGTTAGGGCAGGGTCCCATCTCATTATAGCAAAAGAAGGAAGAACAAAAAGCAGCGAATTCTAATTTCAGTTGTCTGACCTTTTTATGGGGTTAATTATTTATTTCATCGAAGCACAGCAGTGGAATAAACTTTGTGGCAATTTAATGCAAGTCAATTAAGTAGCGAGATAGATGAAAAGCTATCCTGGGGGAAATTATTAAGCTTTTATTTTTAGTGTGGGGTGGATGATGTGGTTTAGCTGGGCTAGGTCCAACAATAGTGTTAAATGTTCTCTAAAACGACCACATTCTTCTGTTAGACAGGCAGGTTTGATATTGTTGAGGTCAGGCTCTATGGATTTTATAAGGCTTTCTTGTAATAAGTGAAATTAACTCTGCACCAGACTGCTGGGTGCAATAATGAAGAGAGAAAAAGAAACTGAAAGAGGCTGAGAGCAAATAGAGCGAGCGGGAAGAGGAGGAAACCTGGTTAAATATTAGGCTTTAATATTATTGTGCCTCATTTTTTTTATGGTCCACTACACACCAAATACGGTGGTCTCTTCTTATTAAAGCAGCTATACATTCTGTGTTTGCAGCCTTCACATTTTATTGTCCATCATATATAAAATCTCTAACTGCTCCCTTTCTTCAAGAAGAATGTGCAGGATTATCCTACATATTTTACAGGTAGAAAAACACCAGGTACAGGAGACGTCGACCATCTGGTACGCACATCAGGACTCAAAGTAGAACGTTTTAATGAGCATGACAACTCTTCATGAATAAGATTATGTGCACATATGATTGATTTTTCCATTCAAGACACTTATGCCAGTTTTTTCAGCCCTCCTTGGTATATGACGTACATCTCCGCGTGTGTGTATTCACTTGGTCAGCGCTCTCTATTGAAGACACTAAATGCTATTCATTATGTGCATGTATACAATGTCTTAATCTTGTGTAAGGATGCAAAATGTAGCACAACATGAAAATGAATGCAGATAAGCTGAGGGAGGAGAACTGGAAAAGGAAGTGGTACTTATAAATCGAATAGATAGATAGATAGATAGATAGATAGATAGATAGATAGATAGATAGATAGATAGATAGATAGATAGATAGATAGATAGATAGATAGATAGATAGATAGATAGATAGATAGATAGATAGATAGATAGATAGATAGATAGATAGATAGATAGATAGATCAAAGTATAAAAATATACAGGGTGGGGAAGCAAAATTTACAATATTTTGAGGCAGGGATTGAAAGATAGTGTATGACCAATTAGTTTACTGAAAGTCATGAGAATTTATTTGCCACAAGAAAATTTACATAATAGAAAATGTTTTTATTCTATGTGTCCTCCTTCTTTCTCAATAACTGCCTTCACACGCTTCCTGAAACTTGCACAAGTGTTTCTCAAATATTCGGGTGACAACTTCTCCCATTCTTCTTTAATAGTATCTTCCAGACTTTCTCGTAATAGTTTTGCTCATAGTCATTCTCTTCTTTCCATTATAAACAGTCTTTATGGACACTCCAACTATTTTTGAAATCTCCTTTGGTGTGACGAGTGCATTCGGCAAATCACACACTCTTTGACGTTTGCTTTCCTGATTACTCATATGGGCAAAAGTTTCTGAAAAGGTATGGATAATAGTGTTAGGTATGATTATGACATCAATATATGTTTGGTTTCAAAACAATTGACATAGTGCCAGCTGAGAAATAACAACTAAATGTTCATTGTAAATTTTGCTTCCTCATCCTGTATAAATAAGTAAAGTTAAAATAGGAATATATGAAAAATACGGAAAATACAAAAAAATGCAGAAATGTGCAGAGAAAAGGACAGAATATCTTTAGCTGTAGAATAGAATAGAATAGAATAGAATAGAATAGAATAGAATAGAATAGAATAGGCTTTATTGTCATTACACAGATTGCGCAACGAAATTACAGAAAAGCTGCTTTACATAATACTTTTTTAGGATTTGAGCAAAAATTCCATAATAACTCTTCAGAATTTTGTAACAGAAGTGGTCATAGAGGACGTGAGACCTCCTGATTTTGTCTAATCACAGGTATTTTCAGACAAGTGGGAGGGTGAAATAAATGACTGACAGCTGTGATTACCAATCGCTGATCAGATACTGTCTGGATCTTCAGACAGAACCCTAGCAAAGTTTCACTTTTCCGTAACGGCATGAAACAATATCAGGTTTATCTATATTTTGTCTTTTAATTTGGACTGAGAGCAGAGAGCTGCTGAAGGAAATTGTGTTTTCTTAAATTCTGGCATTTTTTTCCCCCTTAAATTTGGTTCCAGAAACTAACAAGTAAGTTATTAAAGTAATTAAGACTTTGTGTTAAAAAAAAGTACAAAAATAACATTTTCAATTAAAGATATCCAAGTAAAAAAATGAGTGCTTGTAAAACTAAAATAAAAATATACTATAAAAAAGTTAGTTATTTGGGTAATATTCATTTGTCATCTGAATTAATTGAACCAACAGAGTTTTTCCATGTTGTCTGTAACATCTTATTATCAGATACAAAATCTCATGTATTTTGCACTTAAAGCTGCATGGTGTGTTGTCAGTTTTTTTGTGCCATATCTACATTTGATTTACTTTTAGCCAGTATTGCAAAATTAAAATCTAAAACCTACTCTGCCTGAAACTAATTAAACAAAAATTAAGTGACTAAACTTGCAAATTTGCTTTAAGAAAAACATAAACTTAAAACAGAAACAAAAGTCACGATGAATTAATAAAACCAAAACTAATGCAAAATGCATGTAAAATACGTAATAGCCTTGACATTTCGTGATGTCCTGAAAGCTCCCCATGCTTTTTCCCCCTCTGGCTTTGAAGTCACGTCCTGCAGAGTGGATATAAGCACCCGGATTTTCCGATGAATTCCTGAGGTGCTCTTTGTAGTTTGAAGGTCTGGTGGAGTCTGTTAAGTGTTAATACTTTGGTCTTTGGAAAACAGACGTAGAGGATGGAGACTCTGGCTCACGATGAGAATCCAGATATGGATTCAGTCTTTTTGTATTTTATCTCCTGTATGGCAATGTTCAGTGATGAACCCAAGGAATATGAAAGAATGAAATCAACATGAGAGGCTGTGCTGTTTTGGGTCCATCTCACCAACAGTAATGCATTTTTTAATACCTGGCTCAAACACCTGCACGGTACCTGTTACACTTGCGAGTAATCCCCCTCAGATCTGCCTGAAACACTTTTCCTCATATCTCACTTATGTAACAAAGAGCTGATGATACCAGGAAAATATCTCATAAGCGACTTTCCATAAGTGTCTTTTGTAGAAGTCCCAGAGGATCCACAGGGCAGAGGATGTTCTACACTGTCACGACTGTCATTTAAAGCTATAAGGGCTCCTCCCCTGGCCTCTATCTGGTCCCTGGTGACTTGGTTCGAGGATGTTTTTGAACTCTCGGATAACTCGCCAAGCATCGCGCGGCCACTGCCCTACATTGCAAGGCCTTTTTAGGTTATGCCTTCTATTTAACATCATGTACTGTGGCTGTGTGGAAGAGACACAGAGGCGAAGGAAGAGCCAGTTAGCAAGAATTTCTCTGCCATCTTTGTGTTTGTGTGAGAACAGAGAAATTGAGTCATTTTGTGGATCTGTGGAAGTGGCGACCTAAAGCTGCCTTAGCTAAGCCGTCTAAAGCGCCATCTGGCAGCCCGGGCCCCTGTGTCACCCTACTCACCAAGATTACATTCTCCCCTGGCCTTCTATCCCTTTCCTTTCTCCTCACCTCCTGCCCACTTTACGCTCATTCCCTCTTTCCCCCTCGGCAAACACAAACACAAACATACAGAAGCAGGTGAATTTGCGGTAAGCGTACCCAGAGCTGTTACAACTAAAGCTGTTTTTCCCAAAAGTTGAAATCCACGGTGAACTTGCAGATACTTGCAGACTTAAGTGGGAAAAAATAATTTGGATTTATTATTTTGGTTTTCAATAAAGTTAGAAATCTGGGTTACAAATCATTTCTGGTTTAACTCCTCGGAGACTACAAATTTATGACTAAAAGCCGTATTTACATATTCAACAACTAATTGTGCTGAGGTTGGACGACATGGGTATTTACCACGCACAAAGATATGAGGAAAATATGCTTTTTAAATTAATTGCAGGACATTTAAGATAATATATTTTTGAACTTGACCTTCTCAAGTGAATCTGAAACACAGAATATTTTAGCATTTATTGCTTTAATTTATTTTTTTTTTCTTGCACATTTCCCCCAATATTATGAAAGTACAAACCTACGCTGTTGGTTTTCACCTTTACACTTTCAACTTGAGCACTATGCCCACGTTTACATCAGTGGGGCGTTGTTTTACAGATTGATAATGGACACAGTAAACATACAGTTTTGCTATATTACTTTATTTTATAAATACTTTATATTGCTATATTATTTTGCTATACTGGAATTTCCCGTTGTGGGACTAATAAAGGCATATCTTATCTTATCTCATCTTATCTTATCATAAATTATCTTATCTTATCTTATCTTATCTTATCTTATCTTATCTTATCTTATCTTATATGTTGCATTTCCAATTAACCCATAAAGACCCAATGCTACTTCTGTGGCATATCCCAAATCAATTTTTCTCTCTATTTCACACTTCTTCAGTAATTTATCATCATTTATTATAATATTTCCCTATGTATTTTTCACTTTTCACTGTAAATCAGGTATGTTCCTTTATTTAATTTCCTATTCTTAATTTAGACGCTTATGAAAACTCAGTAAACTCAGTAACTCAGTAAATTCAAAGTTGATTATATCAAAACAGAGGAAGCTGTTTTCTTAAATGATTTATCATAATTTATTACATTATTCTGTATTTGGATTTTTTTTGCAGGGAAAATCAGGTATTTTCCTATATTTAATTCACTGATCATGTAGACGTTCATAAACATTCAGAATAAAATTGTGGGCTGTCATCTCAGAAACAGAGAAAACTGAGGAAAATGCTACTTTTTCAGTAAAATATATCATTCACTGAACATAAAACAAGTGTTTCCTTCCGCTGTCATTGATCCAACTCCATGGGTTTTACTGATGAATCAATGTTGTAGAAGATGACGGTGTTTCCACGTTCACTACGGAGCCTCTGAACGTCCAGATGGGTCATGTCTGATGACCATGAAAAGATGATGAACTGCATTTTACATCAATTATTTACATGGATTGATAGGATTAGTGGATCAACAGGTATTAATCAGTAGATGTTAGATCAATAGATGCTTTTGGTCGACGGTGGCTGTTTGGGTCTTGATGGGTTAAAAGCCAATGAGGCCTGCAACTATTATTACATAATCAGCGGCTTGCAATTAATTAACCTAAACACAATTATGTCTTCATAATTTGGGTAATTGTCTCCATCCATCAAGGGCATAGGTTTGATCTCAACATTGGTTTACATATTTATACTGTGTATGATGTGATCTGAATTACAAATTTCTCACTTCTTATAAAGTCTTGGCAAGTTATAACCAAGCAATTAAAAAAAAATCCTCTAGTTTTAATCTGGTTTCTCAAGGCTTAGGTTGTGTGTAATTGTTGTGTGTTAGAAACTCGCTATTTTTTCCATCATTGTGGACCAGTATTTTTACAATATGTGGACAATATGTAGAAGTACTAGTTAACATTTTCCTGAATGTACATACATCTGTGTCCATGCAGTGTTTCTGTTAATTACACAGACTGTGGCAGACTAAGTGGTCCCATTGGAAATACAGTATGTAACAAATAAAAATATTTACACTATGTAACATGACTCTAAAGCATCTCTTCACAGCCTATGTTGAGGTCATATATTACCTGCATAGCTGAAATCCTGATAAACGCTAAATAGTTACTGGCTTCATACTCGTTTAATTAAATTTCTTGTGTAGAACACAGAGGTGGAAGAGACTAAAGAGAGGTGGAACAGACTAAAGACAGGTGGAACAGACTAAACAGAGGTGGAACAGACTAAACTGAGGTGGAGGAGACTAAACAGTGGTGGAACAGACTAAACAGGTGAACAGACTAAACAGAGGTCGACCAGACTAAACAGAGGTGGAGGAGACTAAACAGTGGTGGGACAGACTAAACAGAGGAGGAACAGACTAAACAGAGGTGGAACAGACTAAACAGTGGTGGAACAGACTAAACAGGTGAACAGACTAAACAGAGGTCGACCAGACTAAACTGAGGTGGAGGAGACTAAACAGTGGTGGAACAGACTAAACAGGTGAACAGACTAAACAGAGGTCGACCAGACTAAACAGAGGTGGAGGAGACTAAACAGTGGTGGGACAGACTAAACAGAGGAGGAACAGACTAAACAGAGGTGGAACAGACTAAACAGTGGTGGAACAGATTAAACAGGTGAACAGACTAAACAGAGGTCGACCAGACTAAACAGAGGTGGAGGAGACTAAACAGAGGAGGAACAGACTAAACAGAGGTGGAACAGACTAAACAGAGGTGGAACAGACTAAACAGGTGGAGCAGACTAAACAGAGGTGGGACAGACTAAACAGGTGGAGGAGACTAAACAGGTGGAGGAGACTAAACAGTGGTGGGACAGACTAAACAGAGGTGGGACAGACTAAACAGGTGGAGCAGACTAAACAGTGGTGGGACAGACTAAACAGTCCTGAAAGCATCTGTATCTCACTCAAGGCCATTTGTCAATCCAGCAAACCGAATCTAATCATAAAACATGAAGAAAGCAAAATAAAAACTTTGCTGGTTGGCCACAGGCTGCAGTAGTAGCACCCTGAGGTGTGTCTTTAATCCTCCAGGAAAGCACAGCCTCTTCTCACCTGCTCAGCAAACATACACAGTGATTTTACCAGCGCCCTTTGATCAGTGTATCACACACATTCACACTAAATACAGTGAAAAGCAAGGATGAGACATGTTGACATGAGATATATCACATAATCAAAATAATTTAAACACATGTTATTATTTCAGACTAAAATAAAATGCTGAAATATTCAATCCGTAGGTAACAGAATAAAGTAATAAGGTAGAAGTCAGAAGAACATTGATATATGATTTAATTTAAGTCAAATTAACATTTAGTCATTATGTTTGGGATCAAGTGCTGTCCATGGTGCTGAAATTCACACTTCTGTAGAATACGCAGGGAAACTGACCTGCACTGTTAAACATAATAAAAATTAAGAGTCATAATAAGACATTAAATGAAGAAATTGGAAATCAAAGGTATAAGAATAAAACAAAGATACACAAGAATAATAGAGGGAACTGAATGTTTAAAACACTAACTGTCCATCACCACAAAAACAATTTCCCTCCAGCACCACATGTTTGAACCCAGTCATTCACTCTGTCTTGACAATTTGTGCCGCACGAATGATGTTCTACTACCTTTTACAAACACCTTACATCCGCCTTAAGAATGCCGTGTGAATCTCTGTCTGTATGTCTGCTCGTGTGAACACCATAAGAGCCCCCTAATAACAATGGAATGTGTTCTTGTGATCTAAATGCTGCCACTGCAAGAATATGGGGTTCTGGAATGGCCTCCTGATCGACGAACGTCATGTGCTGTTCTTAGGTTGTTCCAAAGGCATTCGTTAGTGCACCCTATGAAAAGGGATTTCATGGCGCGTTCGTAGAAAATCTTGCACAAAATCATCCACCTGGCTATGAACTTAGGAACGATCTACAAACACTCCATTCTTCTAAGGTCGTCTTGAGAAGGTTGTATAAATTGCTCCATAAATCATTCGCACAGGGGTCATAGCTGTTCATAACAGCATTTGTGATTGAGCCTTTACTCCTGATGACCTGTTTTACAGGTAAGTAGAGCCAGGGCCATCTCACTACTTAACTCTAGCTAACATAGTAACATAACATAACATAACATAACATAACATAACATAACATAACATAACATAACATAACATAACAAATTGAGTATTGATATCAATGACATGAACTGCAATTGCTTTGTATACTTAATTAGTAATTATATATGTTATATTTGTTATTTATGAATATCCGCAAGTCACTATTGACAAAGTCTTAAACAGAAATGCAGTTTTTATTCCTATATTCCAGTGTTTGATGTCAATAAATTGCTCTTTTTTTTCGTAAGTTCATAAGTTTCATAACTTTTTTTTCGTAAGTTCTATTATATGTGTATCTTTGGGCTTATAATATATATTAGTGTCATAAAATGAACACAAAAGACAATGAAATCATTAATGATCAATCATTAAAGCTTGATTATTATGATAGGCCTGAAGTCAATAATAAAGTAGTTAATAAGTTGTAATTATATTCGTAGTCACGTTGCTAACTCAGGTGACCAGTTATAAAATGCACCCCAAGCAATTCTGTTGTTGTTTTGTTTTTGTTTTTTTTTAATAACTACTGAAAATGTCGGTAGTATCTTTGCATACAAAAAGGCTGAGCACGGGCGATTTCTACCTGGACTCAGAAGACTCCCAGTTACTGATAAATCAAAAAATACCTCTAAAAACTGAAGTACCACTTTAAAGCTCCTGGTGCATTACTGTGGCACACAATGCAGCACTGCTCTAAAAATGTTCTGTCAGTTTTCCCTAAGCGTGTAATTTTTAATACTCAGAGGTGGTTCAGACTAAAATAACTTCCATTTTCCACATCCATTAGTTTAGACTAAACAGCACCTCCAGCTGATGACACAAATACATTTCCTGTCATTTTACCAGGTCTTCTACGGAGCCTGATGATCTGTTGCAATCCTGTAGTCAAAAGTAGTGTTTTGATAACAGGCAGGTTGTGGTTCTACATGTTTACGGTGTTGAGTATTTTCCCAGGAGACGTTTTGTTTAGTAGATTCGCATAGTGTAATGTACGCGACACGGAGAATTCAGAGACGACACAGTTTCAGTCATTGTTTTTGAACAGAAACATGTTCTGGATGCTAAAAATACCAAATGTTATGTGTAAGTGTGAAAATGTGCGTCATCACAGATGGTTCAGAGCAATAAACAACAACGGAGGCAGCGGACGAATGAAAACCCTCCGCCCCCTGCATGTTTCAGTGCAGCCATGAAATAAATATTTGATGTGAGTAATTGCATGTCGCAAGTAATGAAGGGATAATTCCACTGTGTCAGAAATGCACAAAACGCAGACTCATATTTTATTACGTGTTTGGAAAATATGACAAAGACGATTCAGAGAAGTGGGTAAATCAATAAGCAGATGCATTTTGAAAGATGAGGAACCTGTCATTTGTTCAACAACACATACATAAACACGCTTATATTAACTTAAACAAATGCAGCGTAGGTAGTAATTCATTACAAAAGTAATGAAATACAGTAACAAATTACTTTTTGCTGTAAGGCAAGGCAAGACAAGTTTATTTGTATAGCACATTTCAGCAACAAGGCAATTCAAGGTGCTTCACACAGGACATTGAAATAAAAGAAACAAAAAGAAACACATTTAAAACATTATAAAAGAAACATGTAAAAGGTGATTAAAAACAGCAAGTAAGAAAACAACACATAAAAAAAATAAAATAAAATAAAATAAAAACTAGAAAAGCACTCAGAGAGCGCAGACCTCCGCCAAGGCTGATCAGTGGCCCCCCCCCGTGGGCCCCCCCACACCAAGGAGGTTATGTTTTTGCCAGGGTTTGTTTGTTTGTTTGTCTGTCTGTCTGTCTGTCTGTTTGTCTGTCCGTTAGTGTGCAACATAACTCAAAAAGTTATGGACAGATTTGGATTAAATTTTCTGGTCTGCGCCCCCCCCGTGGGCCCCCCCCACCCCCGATCACCACCAAAATTTAATAATTTCTTCCTTATCCCATTTCCAACAAACCCTGAAAATTTCATCCAAATCTGTCCATATCTTTTTGAGTTATGTTGCACACTAACGGACAGACAGACAGACAGACAAACAAACAAACAAACCCTGGCGAAAACATAACCTCCTTGGCGGAGGTAATAAAAACACATATTAAAGTAAGAGTTGCAGTGCAGAGTTTCAAAGAGAATATAAAATTTAAAAAGCCAAAAGCCTTTTAGTCAAAGGCAGCAATGAACAGGTGAGTCTTTTACCTTGACTTAAAAGAACTCAGACTCTCAGCAGACCTGATATTTTCTGGTAGTTTGTTCCAGATATATGGAGCATAGAAACTGAACGCTGATTCTCCATGTTTAGTTCTGACTTTGGGAACACAGAGCAGACCTGCACCAGATGACCTGAGTGGTCTGGATGGTTCATACTGGACTAGAAGGTCTCTGATGTATTTTGGGCCTAAACCATTCAGTGCTTTATATGCTAGTAAGAGAATTTTGAAGTCTATTCTCTGAGAAACAGGGAGCCAGTGTAGAGACCTCAGAAGGCAGTAGTGTAAGGCATTTATAATCAATTTTCAGTAATATTTTACTCAGTACAGGTTCAGTAGTTCTTGCATTGCAACACACTTTTTTTCCCCATAATTTAATTGCTCAAATAAAAAAAAAAAAAAAACAAACAAACAGCAAGACTGCAAGACCTTAAGGAATCAAAAATGTGGCAGGAAAGTTCTATTTCCTGTTGGTGTTCAGCCAGTGGGTGAAGACAGCAGAAGACAGTCCATTGGCCACATGGACGTATGCTCCGTACTAACCCTAACCCTGCTTTAACCCATAGAGACCCAAACAGCCACCAGTGACACAAACCATCTACAGATATAAAGTGTTTAATACCTGTTGATCCACTAATCCTATCAATACATGTAAATAATTGGTGTAAAATACAGTTTGTCATATTTTCATGGTCATCAGATATGACCCATTTGGACGTTCAGAGGCTCTGTAGCTACCGTGGAAACACTGTCATCTTCTACAACATTAATTCACCAGTAAAATCCATGGAGTTTGATAAATGACAGTGGGTGGAGACACTTGTTTTTACGTTCAGTTAGCAATATCTTTGCTTAAAAAGTAACTTTTTCTTTGTTTTTCTCCATTTTGATATAATTAACTCTGAATTTACTCTGAGTTTTCATGAACATCTACATGATATGTGAATTAAATATAGGAAAATATGTGATTTACACCAAAAAATGCAAAATATAGAGGATAATAGTATTAGAAAAATGGTTATAAATCAGAAAAATTCTTTTGGGAACTGCCACAAAAGTAGCACTGGGTCTTTATGGGTTAAAGAAGCTAGTTAGCATGATCCCTGTGATCAGCAATAACCAGGTAAGCTAATGTTTCTATGACTAGTTTGAATTCTTTATTGATCATGGATTTATCTACCGGCATCCTCAGTGCTGTGTTCCCTGTTTGAACATGTAAAATGTTTTTAAAACTGCAAGCGTTCCTGTTGGGATTCAAACATTGTAGACCATAGCGTTATTTACTGAGCTATCCGTCCACATGTACTTCAAGGCGCAAATGTATGCATCCCAAGGCTCTCCTGTGTCTTGTATTGGGGGGAGGGTTCTACTGTGCACGCGCCATTTATGACAAGGGTCTGTATGTAACTCAGAAGTAATACAGGAGTCATGTAATGCATTACAATTCTGAGACAGTAATATTGTAAGGTAAGGAATTACTTTTAACCCATAAAGACCCAAACAACCACCAATGACCCATTTGGACGTTCAGAGGCTCCGTAATGGAAACACCGTCATCTTCGACAACATTGATTCACCAGTAAAACCCATGGAGTTGGGTCAATGACAGTGGATGGACACACTTGGTTTTTGTTCAGTTAATGATATATTTTGTTGAAAAAGTCACATTTTCTTCACTTTTCTCTGTTTATGATATTGTGACTATTAACTTTAATCTGAGCTTTTATGAACATCTACACAATCAGTCATTTAAATTTGGGAAAATACCTGATTTTTATTGAAGAATGACAAAATACGGAAGATAATATTATAGTAAATTGTGATAAATTGCTTAAGAAAGGTTAAATAGAGAGAAAAATTCATTTGGGAACTGCCAGAAAAATAACACTGGGTCTTCATTTTTGTATTTGTATTTATTTATTTAGTTTCAAGACAGTTTGTATTGGCATTAGTTGCAATGAACAAGATGCATGCATCAAATTTAGCAGAGAAGCTAATGTCCGTCTGTTGCCCTGGACAAACGACTAACATAATAAAACATTACATAGATCACAAAGTACTAATACATGCCTTAAATGGGTTGGGTAGGGGTTAAATAACAGCAACAAGTAATCTGTAATGTGTTACAGTTTGGAAGTAACTTGAGCAACACTGGTCAAATGTACAGATATACACAAACACACAACAGAAGGGCACACCACAGCCTTCATGGCTGCTGCTGTAGCAGTGTTCGGACACATAGCACCATAGAACTATTAAAGGGAATGTTTATGGACCATTCAGAGAAACAGTGTTGTTCTACCAAAGCATTCCCTATGACAATACTACAATAGTCATAGTAATATTGTAAATCTTGTAAATGTGAATTTCCAGCAGCAGATAGTCATAAAACCTGATGTGCTATTTGGTGTGTCAGAGAACTTTGCTCCCATTGGTGGATATGACGTTGCTTTACATGTTTGTGCAAGAGGAAACAGTAATTTAGTGAAGAGATCAAGCAGCAATATGAGTTTTCATGTGACATTGCTTGAAATATTTTATTACTATGGAAATGCTGATGACAGAAGCATTCCATAACCATTTCCCTGCAATATTTGCAAAACATGTCAGCTTAGTTTAAGAAATAAAGATATGTGAAATACAGATTTCAGCAATGTGCAGGCTTTTATGCTAGCAATAGAAACTAAAGGAAGATTATTTAGTTCTTTACTGTTCTCACTTTTCATCCAGCAGGAATCATAAACCCTGTTCCCTGGTGTTATCTGTATAATACTTACACTTGAAGAGACTAGACGGTGGTAATCTCCCAGGTGGGCTACATTTCCAGATACTAAATTATTGCTGACATTTTGGAAGCAAATAGAGTTGAGGGCCAATACCGTCTGTCTACCATGGATTTCGTAGTCCTTACTGCTTTACAACGGGTTTGAGGCTCATGTTACATTCATTGTCAATACAGCCGGACAGAGTCGGCCTTATGGGACGAAGGATTTATCATGTTCAGAGAACCATGCCGCGACCATATGGCAGGAGTCGACGCCTGGATCGGTTATAAGTAATGTCTCAGGACGCTCAATAAGCAGCCGTGAACATACCAACATACAAAGTGGCTTAATGTGCAAAACATGCTGTATTCAACAAGAAGTCAAGTACTGTACTGTGGATGGTGTTCTGTTTTAGTCTTTTTTTATCTCCTATTTCTTCAATATTCAATATCAGCGGTTGCGAAGCCAGTAAAAATGTAGATGTTAAAACAATTCATGATGTAGTTTTGTACATTTGGGTCCTGAGGAGGCACTAACTTTCTGTTTCTGGGCTCAAGCTAGAAAGGTTTTGGGATTTTTCTTTTGTTTTTTCGTAATATGGAGCCAAGGTACTTCAGAGTTTACCGCTCTTGACATAGAAAATAAGAAATAAAAGAGAACGAACAACAAATCAAAATTAGAACAAAATCATAAGTTAACAGAGAAAAACATTGCGGCAGTGGTGGATCTAACAAACATGTTGAATACTGTACATGTTTATGGACATTAAGTTTATTCATATAGTCATATACTTTGATAATTACTGGACTGCTTTGATATATTAGTGAACAGTGCGATTTGTTAAACCATCAGGATTTTTTTGAGTGCAACTATAAGGTAAAAAATAAACATAAAAAGCGTTCTTTATAAATTGAATAGAGCTGTATTTCAATTAATGACAACAAAAACTCAATTTTCTCAATAATAAGTAACATAACTCTGCAACCTCCTATTCACAGGTGGTTTAGTAATTATTTCCAAGGCTGTATATGTATACATGCCTTTATATGCATCTGTATATATAATACTAAGTCAACAGCTGTAATGCTTCAATAGACAGCAAATGATCGAATGTTGCTGGCTGCTGTAGAAGCTCCAGATTGCTTTGTGGAGTACATTAAGAGGAGACCCCATTAACTAATGACCCTCAAATTACTGTCGGTGCAACAACAACACCAGTCTGCCTTATGCAAGGACGTGCTCTGATGGCTGTCCACAGTAAAGAATCTGTTTGGAAAAGGAAGCATATTAAAGTTATTGGCCTGTATTAGAGCTGTCAGAATTAGCACTTTACTGCAGATTAATCCATCATCATGATTAATCTGATTAAAAATTTTAACACAATTAACTCATCTGAATGACTCTGAACATCTCTACCAACGCATTTAGAGCAGTTTGTCCAAGTAGATTTACCATCACACATGCGGAAATGGGCAGTTGATCCAGTAGTGACAGGCAGCAGAACCAACCCATATAGATGGAAGACACTAGACAGCATGTTGGCCCTCTGGATGGAAATATAAGGACAAAAAAACAAGATGGAACAGTTGTTTACAGCTGGTTTCTTGAAAGTGTTGAAGGTATTTAATAAACACGTTAAGTGTATATATATTCCCTTTGCTCATGCAAAATGAAATGCAATTAATATAGATTAAAAATGAATGTTACTCAATTGTGATTAATCGAAATTAATCCACAACAACCCTGTGATTAATCTGATTAAAAATTTTAATCGTTTGACAGCAAAACCGAGTATATTTATGTAAGTCTTGTTTTTACAACATTTGTTCCATATGCAATAATAAAATACACTATAGAACATTCTGCAAGTGTTAATATGTTTTACTTCAACGTTTTGCACCCAGGGATGGAACTAACTATTGCTATCTTGATTAACTGCTAAGTTATTTTCTCTTTAAACTGTCAGAAAAGAGTGAAAAATGACAACTGAGGTTGCGCCCCAAATGTCTTGTGCAGCCTATAATCCAAACACACGTCATCTCTGCAGATCTACATCACACACTCCTAGCCGCTGAAAAAAACAGAACTCTGAAAGAACCTATTTTTTTCATTTAATGTAATGCTGCAAAGGCCAGCATTAACAAAATGATCAATTAAATCAATGACAGTGAATGAAATAATGAACAGAATGAACTCTATTAGTGTGAACTGAAGAAGTGTACAAAATGTAACACAACAAGCAGCTGATCTAAACCTTTTATAGAACACAGTATCTCACATCTTTTATTCATTTAAGTTAATACGAACACTGGACTGTAATGTTTAAGTTGGAATCTGACAAGTAATTGACTATTTACACGGTTGACAATAAATGTAAATGTTGACAATGTTGATTAATTGTTGCAGGTCTAATTGTGGTGTGATTGGTGCTGAAATTACCGTGTCTTCATCTTCTATGTACTGAGACGACACACAGAGAACAAACATAGCATATGCTCATACATGCATGCCTATGTGTACACTCTAATTACAGGAATTGCTCCGTGAAAGGATCATTTGATGGTATAGTTACACTTACTCATCTAAAATCCACATTTTCTCAAAGACGTGTTCCATATTTCGTACCTTGTGAGACACTTTCTCCAAAAGCTCAAGAAGCATATGCATGCACAGAAAATTGTAATTAGTGCATTCTCACTTCTCAAAGCCTGCCTGCAAAGGGGAGAGAAAACAGCAGGAAGGAAGAGACCGGGAGAGGGAGGGTACACAGCGAAAAGAGATGATAAATGATGGATTGAGAGAGCTCTAGCTAGACCCCGAGGTTAGCAGTGTGAGCGAGTTACAGCTGGCTAGCTCATTCCGTCGAGCTACAGATCTCATAATAAACATCACATGGGTAGTTTGGGCTGGCGGGTGCAGATTAAGCCAGAGCTGTTAGCTCTTTAAAGACTGCTCAATGTTGCAGGCAGCCAAGAAGCTATTTATAGTGTGGTTGGAAGTGTATCAAAGCAGGTAGGAAGGGAAGGAGCTGGACAGGGACAGTTTCAACCTGATTTATGTCCCTCAATCAGTGTAATAACAATAAACTGTCAACTAACACACCACTTTTATTTGTAATTTATAGTACTGCACTCCTAATAAAGCCATGTTTATTTCTCCCCTGTCCCTCCCTCTCTCCCTCCTCCTCCTCTTCTTCTCCTCTCCCCTGTCTCCCCACGCAGAGCTGCCCAGCAGTCCAGGTGGTCAGTTCACATTTCGTCCGCTGCCCCCGCCGCCGCCGCCACCGCACGCGTGCACCTGCGCCCGCCCCGCACCTTACACTCAAGTGAGCCTGCAGAGGAAGACCATGCCAACGCGGTGCCAGGCCGGTCAGGGCGGCCAGGGGGCAGACAACAGTTCGAGCACAGACCAGGCACAGCTTCACAACAGCTGGGTGCTCAACAGTAACATTCCCCTAGAGACCAGGTAAGAGAATGCAACATGTTCCAGGTAATGAGTACGTCCTTAAAGCAGTGTTGTATACAATACTAGAAAGGCCCACTTGAGTAGAAGTACAGGTACTCTACCAAAAAATTACTTTGGTAGAAACTCAAGTCACCAACTGAAATACTACTTAAGTTAATTTTTTTAAGTATCTAGTATTTACTGTACTAAAGTATATCAAGTAATCTACAATTAAATGTACTCAAGTAATGAAAGCGAAAGTAAAATGTTAATAACAACCAAAGGCAGTCTGGATTTGGAATATTATGCTACCGCTCACGTCAACAGATTGCCGACTGGTTGAGTGTGGACCATCGTTTGCAGTTGTTCATTACATGATTAGACCTAATGACAAATCATCTTCCTGATTTTGCTGTAGTTACCGGTAATTTCACAAGTGAAAACACTAAATTTCCTTCAATTTATTATTTGTAATGAGTAACAATACTGTGCATTAAAATGTATTAGAGTAGAAATATGCAATTGAGTTAGGAAATGTAGTGAAATAAAAGTGAAAGTAAACAGAAAAAAAAAAAAAAACTCAGTAAAGTGCAAATTCACCCAAAACATACTTGAGTACAGTAGTGAATTATTATTGCTTTGTTACTATAAAACACTGCCTTAAAGGGAACCTTTTACTGGTCATGTTTACAGCATTGTGCTTTGTGTGTTACTTATAAGCAAGAGAGGTGCAAATTCAGTAAAAAGTCACCATAAATGCACCACACTGGACCTTTTTATTATCTGAATTATATGAACCTTTGGGGAGCAGCCATTGCCAGCCTGAAGTGATGTACCATCATTGATTCCAGGTGATCAATGTGAGTAAACAAGCAGCAGTCAGTGACCAAGACTGAGTCGACAGCACATGTTTGCGTTTGTTGTTAAGCCGTAAGCTTTGCTCTCCGCCATTGTACTAGCGACGCGACCCAGCACTGGCCAATAATGTGTCATCGTAGGCTACGTTCAGACAGCAGGTCTTATTGCATAATTCGGATTTTTTAGGATGAAATCAGATCTTTTTGTGCGCTTGTTTATATTTCACATTAAATGCGACTTCTATCAGTTTTGAGTATGAACTGAATGCGACCCTGAAGTGACCCTCATGCACAAAGGGGTCCTGACGTAATATGTGACCACGCAGGCACACACTTTAAGTATGTTTTTCCCACCACTTCTCCTCCTGGGATGCAGAATTGTGACATTTGTCGCATTTCAATTACGTAAAGGTCGAATAAATAGGACCAGGTTGTTCAAACTGAAGTCGCTTTGCAAAATATTGGATACGTATTGGATTTAGGACCACATATGAAAGTGGCCTGGGTTGGATTTGAAAAAACTGGATTTGTGCTGTTCAAACTGTCTTTAACGGATCGGATACAGGTCACAAAAATCGGATTTGGGCCACATTTGCCTGCAGTCTGAATGTAGCCTTAGACTGGTGTCTGCTGCATGGGGTCAGTGACCAGTCCATCACAGCCCAGGTAATTGGACAATACAACAAATCTGCGTCACTACCAGTGCTGGAACAAGTCATGAAGGAGGGAACGTGTCTCTGACCATGACTGACTGATGGAGGAGGGACTTAGTACTCGCGTGTACTCGACAATGGGCTATAATATAAGTTACTGGATGGAACCACTAGCATTATATGTGATCTTTTGAAGTAGCTAGCAATAAAAATTCATTACAGGGACCCTTTAAATGTGCCTCAGTTAAAGAGAAAGTACAACAAGTGAACAAATGAGGTAGAGGGATTTTATGAGTTTAGAACAAATGAAGGGCTTCTTTCCAGGATGCTTTCACTCTGAAATGTTAGATATGTCATTTTGGAATGCAACTCTTCAAATGAAAATATCTTCAAGGCAAACCAAGCCACTTCAACATAATGTCACTTGATTAAAGACATTTCTTTAATCTCACAAATGAGGATCATTAGATTAAAGGAAATTCTTTCATCAAGAGTCTGAGTTGGCAGACTCTCACAATTTCTCAGGAAAATTAGAGTGGAATGATTAAGAATGAATGTTGGACTAAAGGATTTGTTAGGATGGACATGTTTTGCTCGTGTTCAAGGGAAATGTGGAACACCACGTAGGACTCTGGGGTATTATTACAGGACTTCTGCACACCATCAAAGTCATGAGAAGTGTCTCAGGTTTTTTGAATTCTTTTTTATTCCGTTACCCCCTGCTGCAAAAAAGAAATAACAGGGAACTGGCAACTCACTTTTGGTTCCATTTCAGCATGGGAATGTGTTTTATTTTTTTTGCACCCTCAGTATCTTGTAAAAATGGTCTTTTCAGGAACACTCCATGATTCCACTTCTTATTGTATTGTACTCCCTGTGACAATTTCTCCAAATGCTTGGAGATGAGCCGCCGGAATTTCATCCCATCAAACAGAATTAAGCATTTGCTTGCTGCATAAGTAATAATTGATCAGAGAATTATTTAGGAGATCCTCATTTGTGAGGCTGCATTCGAGAGGGCGCAGCAAGGTGCAAAAGAATATGTTTGCATGTTTAATGAGAACTTGGTGCGGTTGCTGAATTCTGGTATTATGAGTCAGGATAAGATTGGCAGGCTGCCACGCCAGAAGAAGAGGTTTTAATAAGTTATGCATTAGGCCATAATTAGATCTTACCTCATTTAAAGGAAAGGAAGAATAAAATTAGATTCAGTGACAATTTAAATTAATCATTGGCCAGACACGAGTATCAATGTGAAAGACTTGTCAGAAGTGCATTGTAATTATACTCCTTGTCTGTGAGTGTGTGCATGTGTGTGTGTGAATATCAAATGGGATTTCACTATAAACAAAACATTTACTTTTTTAGTTATTTAAAATCATTCAAACAGCATCAGCTGAACATACACTACTCTCTACCACAGAGAGATGTGAATATAAAATACAATTTCCACAGCGGTTCAATAAAGTGGAAGATGCCTTTCTGTGGTAATACATTTTTGCATTGGGACTTTATAGTCAAATAAGTTTAATTTGATAGTGCACTATTAGTTCAGAACCATAAAATGTAATCATATTCATAGTCAGTAGAACAGTGTCCCTTCATAACATAATTCAGATATTATTGGCTCTTTCCTCTCCAGCTTTTGACAAAAAAAACTTGCTCAGTCTACTCTGCTTAACTGTTTTGGGTTGGATTTAATATTGAAGTACACTCCTACGTATCCTCCTTCACATTCTTAGATACACCACTGTTCAGATTTAATGATTTCATTTTTTCCCCCCTTCTTTTTGCTCTTTGCCTTGTGCTGCTATCAGCTCAATCTCAGGCGTGAGATTAAAGATTTATCAAGTATTTACAAAGTTGACATGGAGGCTCATGTCGATGGAATTATAAGCGATGCTATGACCTTAATAAAAATGACAAAGAGAAAGTGTAATATCTCTTGTTGTCAGGTAAACTTGCATTTCCCTCGATGCGTATTTGATGAATCTGTATTGAAACGTATTGATATTACGTCAGCAGAGATTAAGATTGTTTGAAGTGTGCATAGATTTCCTTTTCCGCTGCATATCCGTTATGTTTCTGGAGAGGTCCGCTTGTATAAGTGGAAGGATGCATATATGGATATTCAATATATCTGACTGGGCCTCACACTGGGTGTGTTAAAAGGCATTGCAAATGTTGGGACTGTAATAAATTGACTGGTGCCCTGCCTTTTTTTTTTCCACCCCCTTATTGCTAAGAAGTGAGATTCCTAGCTTGAATCACACACTTCCTGACGTGCAGCTACACACCGGAGTCAGCTTCTCTACACATGCACGTTATGTATATCTGCATGTACCTGCACCCTGTGTGTGTACAGACCTCCGCCCACTCAAACACACACATCATACACATTCTCGTTTGCACGTATCCAGGTAGAGACAGCCCTTAGGCCATAGACTCAGACCTCCTGGAGAGCGGGTCTCATTTTTTCCCTGTCTCGGGGGAAATATGCCCTCTGATATGAATTCAGAGCTTCCTGGGCGTCGCCCCTGGATATTGTCTGAGAAGATCAAAAGCAGGGAGCCAGGAAGAACAGCGAAGCCTCTTTAAAAACACCTCACAAGAAGAATAGAGTTTCATACGCGTTGACAAATGCAATTTCTTCAGCTGCATTCTGATCTTTTTGCTCCAGTACCTTCAGCAGAGCAATAAAAGCACCACAGTGAACTCGACCTGTGTACTGGCCTCAAAAATGTGAAAACGCTCACCTTTATTTGACATCTTTTTGTGTATGCTTGTCTTGTTCGGGCATCTCCGGGCACGCTTTGTTTCTTAATGTATGTGTCCAAAAATGTTGTTTGTAGCCTTTCAGAGCTGAACCAGCATTGACCCTTAGGTGTGTGGTTGCTCCATGTGCAGCCTCCTGTGTCCCCTGCCTCACCCCCCACCCCCACCCACCCCTCACCCCCTCCAATCCATGTGACTCACAGCCTTCACCAGGCACTGGATATGTGGATGGAAGGAGGGAAACAGACACTGAAGGATAGATGTCATCTGTCTCTCATGTAAAACACAGCTTTAGGGCCACATTATAGACAGACAGGGAGAGCGATGGGATGCAGAGAAAGAGAGAACGGGCATCAAAGTGGCAGAATGAAAAGTGGAGGAATGAAACCAAGAAAGCACTGCAGATAACAGAGCTGCAAAACTGCCTTTTCTTTTGTTTAGTGAGTGAGTCCTTATAAGATAAACTGCTTATAATATGTACATAAAATATTCAAGTAACAGTGCAGCTACACCATAGGATAACCCTAGTAAAGGATTCAGTTAGGTGAACAGTTAGGTTATCAATTATGATGTGCAAACTTTCAGAACCAATTTCTGAAGCAGGAGTGCAGATACATGTGAAAAAAAAAAGGAAAACTAAAAGCCAGTTTTGCCTTTTTACTTGGTGTTCTTGTGCCAAACTAATTGAACCTCACGTCATTCATGTCAGTATGAGTTCTCCTCGTTCTGGATGTCTCATTAAATAGACGACACCTTTCCACCACGGTCAAGTTACCCTCTCTCTTCTGTTTTGTCTTGTTATGTATTTTACACCGCTGCTGTCATGCTCGATATGCACTGTTCCATGTAACAAGGGATCGTTATTGTCACAGCCATGTAGGTCAAAATCAGCCTGATGTTGGGAAGGTACACTACAAATATAAAAGATAATCAATAATCAAATCCCATATTTGTGTTAAAATGAAACGTGGGATTAGTCTCTAGTTGCTTATCTTATTGTGTCTTGTCCCTTTTGCATTGTAATTGCAGCCTTAATTTAGGTGAAAAACACAGTCAAACAAAGGCTAGTGTATGAATCTGTTCATTTCAAATGTAATAATCTGATAAGCCAAACTAGTTTTTGTCATTTTTCATATTTTTATTTTCATTATACAGTGTGATACAACTGGAATGAGTGGCCCTAGAGCGATATATATATAGGTGCAGATCATTATTTTTTCATAAATATGGTCTAATATGATGCTAATGAAATACAAGGTTGGCTAAATGTTAATTATTAATTCAATTAAGTGAACTATAATAACACTAATAAAAAATGTTGTACCAATGTAAAATTAATATATACAATTGAATAATTAAATAAACTGGGCCTGCAGCCAAGAATGGTCTCTCAAAAGCCCAAAATCTTTTACTTTTTAGAAGTAAATGTATTTTGTAATTCCCCTTCATTGTGACAGTCAGACTAACAACCTTTATCTACTGTTAACTTTTTAGCTAATGTTAGCTCATTAACTGTCCAAAAACATGTATTTATTTATCTTAATATGATTATTTTTTTTAACCTTTAACCAGGAAAAATAACTCATTAAAAATATCTTTTGCAAAAGTGTCCTGACCAAAACAGCAGCAGCAAGAAGTTACAGAATGGCAGAAAATTCAGCCATGCATCCACACTAAAACATAACTAAAACTCAATATGAAAAGCCCACATATAAAATACAAAAGTGGAATCAACATTCATTCATTCATTCGTTTTGAACAGAAGAAAAAAAACAAACATCTTTTGTGTACAAGGAACTAATGGCAGAGTTAATACATAAATAAACAAAGGTGATCAAGACAAAATAGCAATTGCCATGTACACTAGCAATAACAAAATAAATTGAATATGTACTGCTCAAAAAGGAATGGGAAGAAGAAAACTTATTAACATGAATAATCTCAAAGCAGAATCCAAATCATTCATTCATTCATTTTCTGAACCTGTATTATCCTCACTGGGGTCACGGGGGTCGCTGGAGCCTATCCCAGCTACTTATGGGGCTGGGGTACACCCTGGACATGTCGCCAGTTCATCGCAGGACTGACCCTCCACCCCCCCTCAAATCAATCATTCATAATTTAATCAAATATTTAGAATTAATCTTATATTATGTACCTACTGATAACACATTTATGTTCATTTCGTTAAATCCCAGAAACTGCTGTTACTTATCTATAAGTACAAGTGACTGAAGATAATTGTCACACGCATTCACACATGTACAACAAACTGGGTATTGACAGGCACCTCAGCTAGCATTAAAAACATTTGTGTTACATCTGCAGTGTGCCGCCCCTTCGCACTCACTGCCGCCACCTGCACATTTACCACTCAGACCAACCGGATTTCATTGTAGTAAAGTGATGATTTTGAAACCTATATTTTTGTTGGTGAGATTATGTAACCATGTAAAATTGTGATATGATAAATAGAAAACCTGATCTTCTTTGACAGCTACAGGGGTCCTGTCAGGTCTCTGTTGTGTCTCTTTTATCATTGAAGACGATCCAGCTGTTACATTTGATGCCAGGATCCAAACAGTCAATTACCAGCAGAGTCAATATGCTACTTATTGTAAATTATTTCTTAAATGAGGCGCCAATCAGGGTTCACGAGGGGCTAAATTAATTTGTTTCAATCAAATGTAATTATTGGTGGATTTTTCCATAGTCAGTGTTTATAAATATTTGAAGTGTCTTAAATACTGTTTAATTTCTTGGTCCATTTACAGACTTCACTTCATGCTTAGCTGTGTATTTATATAAATCCTTATTTTATTTACCTTCCCCTGAACTGACCAATACAGATAAAAGGTGAAACACAACTATAAAGATCCAGTTTGACAGATGTACTGTGAGCAAATGTTAATTAGCTAACATGCTGATGTTACCTGAAGCCAAATGTTATTATTTTCTCCTTTGATTAGGACTTTAACTATACACTAGAGTTTAGCTTTTAGCCACATGTTAAACCTCAGAATTTGAAGATGTCCCTCACACAGTAACAAAGCTACTTTTTAGGCTGAAGGTTGTTCTCAAAAAGCACCACAGATTCACCTTTTTTCATTTAACTTATTTTTCAGTACTCTGATACAAAAGCTAGTATTGCTAAGAAGTGGAAGATGACTGGACTGTTTATTCCATGGCAGTGTGAGTATGTAATAGCAGAGCATCACATTTGGTTCAGTGAAAAGAATTGATGTTAAAGGTCTCATTTTTAGTATCTTACTGATAAATGTCAGATGAAACTGACTGATATGAATTCTGGCAGATGGAGAAGATGAAAAAAGTTACATAACCAATAAGATCTGTTAAGGCAGGAGTGTCAAACATGGCCTGCAGTCGAAAACTCCCCGTGGGATGAATTTGCAAAGCACAAAAATGACATTGAAGATACTGACAATCAAGCATCTCAAACTCATTTTAGGTGAGGGGCCATATCTCAAGTGGGTCAGGCCAGTTTTTTTATCATAATAACCTATAAATAATGACAAATCCAAATTTTTGTTTTGCTTTAAAAAAAACAAACAAACAAAACAGAACAAAATGATCAGAAAATCTTTACATTTTCAAACTATTCTGTCACAAAAATGTCAATAACAAGAACAAATATGAACGACCCGAAATGTCTTGTAATGCACATGTGTAGATACGCATTACATAATATTGTTAAAATTGCACTTATTTTTCTTCAGAAATTTCAGGTTGTTCATGTTATTCACATTTTTTAAAGGGTAGTTTGTAGGTGTAAACGTCTTCATTGTGTAATTACCCTGCCCCCCGAAGGGGAGGGACGGGGTATTATTTTTGGTTCAGTTTGTTTGTTAACACTCTAGCAGCAAAACTATTGGTTGAATTCATACCAAATTGGATTTATAGATTGCCAGTGACCTAGAATATATGTAGTTACATTTTGGAAAAAGTAAGTCAAAGTTCACATTTTTTATGAATATTTTTAAATCTCTTTTTTTTTCCCCATTTACTTAAAATGGACAAATTTTCAAATGTCTATAAAAACATCAATTTTGTTTCAATTTACTTCAAACTTGGCACATATATACAGGGTGGGGAAGCAAAATTTACAATATTTTGAGGCAGGGATTGAAAGACAGTGTATGACCAATTAGTTTATTGAAAGTCATGAGAATTTATTTGCCACAAGAAAATTGACATAATAGAAATGTTTTTATTCTATGTGTCCTCCTTCTTTCTCAGTAACTGCCTTCACACGCTTCCTGAAACTTGTGCAAGTGTTCCTCAGATATTCGGGTGACAACTTCTCCCATTCTTCTTTAATAGTATCTTCCAGACTTTCTCGTAATAGTTTTGCTCATAGTCATTCTCTTCTTTCCATTATAAACAGTCTTTATGGACACTCCAACTATTTTTGAAATCTCCTTTGGTGTGACGAGTGCATTCAGCAAATCACACACTCTTTGATGTTTGCTTTCCTGATTACTCATATGGGCAAAAGTTTCTGAAAAGGTATGGATAATAGTGTTAGGTATGATTATGACATCAATATATGTTTGGTTTCAAAACAATTGACGTAGTGCCTGCTGAGAAAAAACAACTAAATGTTCATTGTAAATTTTGCTTCCCCACCCTGTATATAGACGCAATTGATATGCTGACATCAGCACACACATAGACATGATGACATCAGCTGGATCCATGCCAAATAAAATCTACAATACGTGCGAGGGGCGGGGTTTGTTGTGCCTGGTACCACTTGTTTAAATTTTTTTCACTCTAAATCATAGAGAAAATATTGGAATTGATATTATTCATTGGTTATTATGCTATTATTTTACTGGTCCAACCCACTTGAGATCATATTGGGCTGTGTAAGGCCCCTGAACTCAGATACTCCTGTGTTAAGGTAATCATGGACCCATTATTATATTCAGTGTCATAACAGCTAATTTTTATCAAATTTATTATCTCCTCCTAATTTACCTAATAATTTATCACCATTCAAATCTTAGCTAATGTTAATGATAATTGGTGACTATATTACACCAATCGGTCAAATAATATATTCAATTTTATATATATATATATATATATATATATATATATATATATATATTCATCTAAAATGTTAAATTATGATTTCCATCCCTGTGTCAGAATTTCTGTCTCAAATAAAAGCAGACTTCAAGGCTAAATGTGAGGCTTTTAATGACTGTAGGAGATGGATGTGTTTTCGCTGTGTGTGAAGGGAAGGAGTCTGCAGTCTGGTGTCCAGCGACGTTGTCAGTCTGCTGTCTGGCCCCACTTTAATGGCCTGTCCTCTGAGGGCCCTTCAAAGAGTCCTACCAGCAGCCGGTGACCTCACACCTTTCACTGCATGGACAGAATAACACTCAAGCCGCAGATCTGCTCTGACATACTGTATCACACTCTCAGCCTGTATTAACCCCCGGAGAGCGCCCAGTAACCTGGGGTAAACTTTGCTGTCGGTGAATAACCCCAGGATATTTTTTGTTATGGAAAATAGCCTGCAGAGGAAGAAAAAAGGAAAAGAATCAGACCTGCGTTGTTTTTTTCTCTTTCCCCCACTCTCTGTGTTTTCTCTGAGTGTAGCAGTCCTTTGTTTTCTCACAGTAACAGTCAATCTGGCCAGAACAAGACACTGCTAGAGCTACTTATAATTGGCTGCCTGGATTCACTTTTCCAAATTGCATAATTTCCTACCTCCCATATTTCTGCTTCCTCATCTGACACCCTCCAACCCTCACCCTCCATTATCCAAACACAATATAGATGAAATGCTACCTAGATTAATTGCCCTTCAGCTTAGTTTCCTATCATCATCTGCCATCTAACGTGCTCGTTTTTTTTTCATAATGAAAATGAACCTCATCTTGCTTTAACTAATACAGCCTTATAACTTAAGTAGTCGCTTTGATGAGTCAAAAAAGGCGAAGGTAAGTCATTGATCCTTGGCTGCCAGGGCTTTTTTTTATTCTCTTTCATTTCGGTGCCGCTCTGCATTACAGCAGCTGCTCATAATGTTGCACCAGAGAGGCACTCTGACAAATTTGAGCTTCTTCTCTGATGAAGAACTTGCGCTGTATAATGGCTGAGTTTCACATTCTTTGGCAGGTACAGCTTCTGCAGTGAGCATATTACACCGCGGTTCATGGTGAAGACTGTTTTCCATTGTTTTATTTGTTTATTTTTTTATAGAATACCCATTAGCTGTGCCCTAAATCGTCCTATGGTATACATAAAAATACACATTAACAATGGCATTCTACCCAAATCCACACATCTAGATTCAATAGGCATTACAATCCTCACAAAGAAACACATTTGAAATCATATATTGAAGACAAACATAAAGCATCTATAAGAAAACTATATTAAAACTTACATCCATATAAGATAAGAGAAGATATACTTTATGTTATCTTTAATTAGATATACAAGGGGGAAATTCAAATGTACAAAAGCACAAGACGAGGAAGACATTTAAAATTTTATATTATATTTATATAAATATACTTAATAATTATAATATATTTATAATTGTAAAATATATTAATTATACAATTGAAAAAACAAAGAGAAGATAAAAATATATTAAAAAAATGTTTTTATATTTAAAAAATATTAAATATATATACAGATATATAAAAGTCTGGTAAAAATTAAACAAACTACTGTGTATAAGCCTTGGTTGTCTTGTTTTACCAAGATTATAATGACATATTTTAATGTACATATGTATTTGCCAGTCTCTAGATAAAACTGAAATATATCGGAAAAATGAGAACAGCATTAAAAAGTAGGATTTCAGAAAAACAAGTGTCCAGTATTTAGTGTGACCTCTTTTTATATTTGACGATGTGAGATTTACTGAACTAATCTTCAACAGTTTTACATTTGGTTGTATTCAACACATCTCCTTTTTCTTCTGGGAACAGAGATCACATTAAACACTGACTGTTGCCTCCAAAAGTCATCATTTTTCTGCTCAGTGGTTCTCTGTATAATCGTATAACTTAATAAAAGACTGAGAAATGGACACTATGCTCACTGTAACTCAGCAACATAGCTAAAAGTGACCTCGGACTTTTGCACAGTACTGTATATTTTTATATATCCTTTAAAGTGAGTATACACTTGGGCTGCCTCAGACGAAAGATGAGCAAACATGATATTTTTGGTGGTGGCTAAAAAACACCAGTCTTACGTCACACTGTGAGGTAGATTCAAAGATGGTTGTCCCAGTCTTGCCACTAAAAATACTGTAG